>NC_088400.1:17020710-17275710 GCF_034236695.1 Oncorhynchus nerka | reverse complement strand
AACCCTTCATCTACCACTGTGGACCTGAACTAACCCTTCATCTACCACTGTGGTCCTGAACTAACCCTTCATCTACCACTGTGGACCTGAACTAACCCTTCATCTACCACTGTGGTCCTGAACTAACCCTTCATCTACCGCTGTGGACCGGAACTAACCCTTAATCTACCACTGTGGTCCTGAACTAACCCTTCATCTACCACGGTGGTCTCTTAAGAGACCTGAACTAACCCTTCATCTACCACTGTGGTCCTGACCTAACCCTTCATCTACCACTGTGGTCCTGAACTAACCCTTCATCTACCACTGTGGACCTGAACTAACCCTTCATCTACCACTGTGGACCTGAACTAACCCTTCATCTACCACCGTGGTCTCTTAAGAGACCTGAACTAACCCTTCATCTACCACTGTGGTCCTGAACTAACCATTCATCTACCACTGTGGTCTCTTAAGAGACCTGAACTAACCCTTAATCTACCACTGTGGACCTGAACTAACCCTTCATCTACCACTGTGGTCCTGAACTAACCCTTCATATACAACTGTGGACCTGAACTAACCCTTCATCTACCACTGTGGACCTGAACTAACCCTTCATCTACCACCGTGGTCTCTTAAGAGACCTGAACTAACCCTTCATCTACCACTGTGGTCCTGAACTAACCATTCATCTACCACTGTGGTCTCTTAAGAGACCTGAACTAACCCTTAATATACCACTGTGGACCTGAACTAACCCTTCATCTACCACTGTGGTCCTGAACTAACCCTTCATCTACCACTGTGGTCCTGAACTAACCCTTCATATACCACTGTGGACCTGAACTAACCCTTCATCTACCACTGTGGTCCTGAACTAACCCTTCATCTACCGCTGTGGACCAGAACTAACCCTTAATCTACCACTGTGGTCCTGAACTAACCCTTCATCTACCACGGTGGTCTCTTAAGAGACCTGAACTAACCCTTCATCTACCACTGTGGTCCTGACCTAACCCTTCATCTACCACTGTGGTCCTGAACTAACCCTTCATCTACCACTGTGGACCTGAACTAACCCTTCATCTACCACTGTGGACCTGAACTAACCCTTCATCTACCCCTGTGGACCTGAACTAACCCTTCATCTACTCATGTGGACCTGAACTAACCCTTCATCTACCACTGTGGACCTGAACTTACCCTTCATCTACCACTGTGGACCTGAACTAACCCTTCATCTACCACTGTGGACCTGAACTTACCCTTCATCTACCACTGTGGACCTGAACTAACCCTTCATCTACTCATGTGGACCTGAACTAACCCTTCATCTACCACGGTGGACCTGAACTTACCCTTCATCTACCACTGTGGACCTGAACTAACCCTTCATCTACCCCTGTGGACCTGAACTTACCCTTCATCTACCACTGTGGACCTGAACTAACCCTTCATCTACCACCGTGGACCTGAACTAACCCTTCATCTACCACTGTGGACCTGAACTAACCCTTCATCTACCACTGTGGACCTGAACTAACCTTCATCTACCACTGTGGTCCTGAACTAACCCTTCATCTACCACTGTGGACCTGAACTAACCCTTCATCTACCACTGTGGTCCTGAACTGACCATTCATCTACCACTGTGGTCCTGAACCCTTCATCTACCACTGTGGTCCTGAATTAACCCTTCATATACCACTGTGGACCTGAACTAACCCTTAATCTACCACTGTGGTCCTGAACTAACCCTTCATCTACCACTGTGGTCTCTTAAGAGACCTGAACTAACCCTTAATCTACCACTGTGGACCTGAACTAACCCTTCATCTACCACTGTGGTCTCTTAAGAGACCTGAACTAACCCTTAATCTACCACTGTGGTCCTGAACTAACCCTTCATCTACCACTGTGGTCCTGAACTAACCCTTCATATACAACTGTGGACCTGAACTAACCCTTCATCTACCACTGTGGACCTGAACTAACCCTTCATCTACCACCGTGGTCTCTTAAGAGACCTGAACTAACCCTTCATCTACCACTGTGGTCCTGAACTAACCATTCATCTACCACTGTGGGAGACCTGAACTAACCCTTAATATACCACTGTGGACCTGAACTAACCTTTTTCATCTACCACTGTGGTCCTGAACTAACCCTTCATCTACCACTGTGGTCCTGAACTAACCCTTCATCTACCACTGTGGACCTGAACTAACCCTTCATCTACCACTGTGGACCTGAACTAACCCTTCATCTACCATGTGGACTCTGAACTAACCCTTCATCTACCACTGTGGACCTGAACTAACCCTTCATCTACCCTGTGGACCTGAACTAACCCTTCATCTACTCATGTGGACCTGAACTAACCCTTCATCTACCACTGTGGACCTGAACTTACCCTTCATCTACCACTGTGGACCTGAACTAACCCTTCATCTACCACTGTGGACCTGAACTTACCCTTCATCTACCACTGTGGACCTGAACTAACCCTTCATCATGTGGACCTGAACTAACCCTTCATCTACCACGGTGGACCTGAACTAACCCTTCATCTACCACTGTGGACCTGAACTAACCCTTCATCTACCCCTGTGGACCTGAACTTACCCTTCATCTACCACTGTGGACCTGAACTAACCCTTCATCTACCACCGTGGACCTGAACTAACCCTTCATCTACCACTGTGGACCTGAACTAACCCTTCATCTACCACTGTGGACCTGAACTAACCCTTCATCTACCACTGTGGTCCTGAACTAACCCTTCATCTACCACTGTGGACCTGAACTAACCCTTCATCTACCACTGTGGTCCTGAACTGATTCATCTACCACTGTGGTCCTGAACTAACCCTTCATCTACCACTGTGGTCCTTCATATACCACTGTGGACCTGAACTAACCCTTTCACTGTGGTCCTGAACTACCCTTCATCTACCACTGTGGTCTCTAAGAGACCTGAAATAACCCTTATCTACACTGTGGACCTGAACTAACCCTTCATCTACCACTGTGGTCCTGAACTAACCCTTCATATACAACTGTGGACCTGAACTAACCCTTCATCTACCACTGTGGTCCTGAACTAACCCTTCATCTACCTACTGTGGACCTGAACTAACCCTTCATCTACTCACTGTGGACCTGAACTAACCCTTCATCTACCACTGTGGACCTGAACTTACCCTTCATCTACCACTGTGGACCTGAACTAACCCTTCATCTACCACTGTGGTCCTGTACTAACCCTTCATCTACCACTGTGGTCCTGAACTAACCCTTCATCTACCACTGTGGTCCTGAACTAACCCTTCATCTACCGCTGTGGACCTGAACTAACCCTTAATCTACCACTGTGGTCCTGAACTAACCCTTCATCTACACGGTGGTCTCTTAAGAGACCTGAACTAACCTTCATCTACCACTGTGGTCCTGACTAACCCTTCATCTACCACTGTGGTCCTGAACTAACCCTTCATCTACCACTGTGGACCTGAACTAACCCTTCATCTACCACTGTGGACCTGAACTAACCCTTCATCTACCACCGTGGTCTCTTAAGAGACCTGAACTAACCCTTCATCTACCACTGTGGTCCTGAACTAACCATTCATCTACCACTGTGGTCTCTTAAGAGACCTGAACTAACCCTTAATCTACCACTGTGGACCTGAACTAACCCTTCATCTACCACTGTGGTCCTGAACTAACCCTTCATATACAACTGTGGACCTGAACTAACCCTTCATCTACCACTGTGGTCCTGAACTAACCCTTCATCTACCACTGTGGTCCTGAATTAACCCTTCATATACCACTGTGGACCTGAACTAACCCTTCATCTACCACTGTGGTCCTGAACTAACCCTTCATCTACCGCTGTGGACCAGAACTAACCCTTAATCTACCACTGTGGTCCTGAACTAACCCTTCATCTACCACGGTGGTAAGAGACCTGAACTAACCCTTCATCTACCACTGTGGTCCTGACCTAACCCTTCATCTACCACTGTGGTCCTGAACTAACCCTTCATCTACCACTGTGGACCTGAACTAACCCTTCATCTACCCCTGTGGACCTGAACTAACCCTTCATCTACTCATGTGGACCTGAACTAACCCTTCATCTACCACTGTGGACCTGAACTTACCCTTCATCTACCACTGTGGACCTGAACTAACCCTTCATCTACCACTGTGGACCTGAACTTACCCTTCATCTACCACTGTGGACCTGAACTAACCCTTCATCTACTCATGTGGACCTGAACTAACCCTTCATCTACCACTGTGGACCTGAACTAACCCTTCATCTACCACTGTGGACCTGAACTAACCCTTCATCTACCCCTGTGGACCTGAACTTACCCTTCATCTACCACTGTGGACCTGAACTAACCCTTCATCTACCACCGTGGACCTGAACTAACCCTTCATCTACCCCTGTGGACCTGAACTAACCCTTCATCTACCACTGTGGACCTGAACTAACCCTTCATCTACCACTGTGGACCTGAACTAACCCTTCATCTACCACTGTGGACCTGAACTAACCCTTCATCTACCACTGTGGACCTGAACTAACCCTTCATCTACCACTGTGGTCCTGAACTAACCCTTCATCTACCACTGTGGACCTGAACTAACCCTTCATCTACCACTGTGGTCCTGAACTAACCCTTCATCTACCACTGTGGTCCTGAACTAACCCTTCATCTACCACGGTGGTCTCTTAAGAGACCTGAACTAACCCTTCATCTACCACTGTGGTCCTGAACTAACCCTTCATCTACCACTGTGGTCCTGAACTAACCCTTCATATACCACTGTGGACCTGAACTAACCCTTCATCTACCACTGTGGTCCTGAACTAACCCTTCATCTACCGCTGTGGACCAGAACTAACCCTTAATCTACCACTGTGGTCCTGAACTAACCCTTCATCTACCACGGTGGTCTCTTAAGAGACCTGAACTAACCCTTCATCTACCACTGTGGTCCTGACCTAACCCTTCATCTACCACTGTGGTCCTGAACTAACCCTTCATCTACCACTGTGGACCTGAACTAACCCTTCATCTACCAATGTGGACCTGAACTAACCCTTCATCTACCCCTGTGGACCTGAACTAACCCTTCATCTACTCATGTGGACCTGAACTAACCCTTCATCTACCACTGTGGACCTGAACTTACCCTTCATCTACCACTGTGGACCTGAACTAACCCTTCATCTACCACTGTGGACCTGAACTTACCCTTCATCTACCACTGTGGACCTGAACTAACCCTTCATCTACTCATGTGGACCTGAACTAACCCTTCATCTACCACGGTGGACCTGAACTTACCCTTCATCTACCACTGTGGACCTGAACTAACCCTTCATCTACCCCTGTGGACCTGAACTTACCCTTCATCTACCACTGTGGACCTGAACTAACCCTTCATCTACCACTGTGGACCTGAACTAACCCTTCATCTACCACTGTGGACCTGAACTAACCCTTCATCTACCACTGTGGACCTGAACTAACCCTTCATCTACCACTGTGGTCCTGAACTAACCCTTCATCTACCACTGTGGACCTGAACTAACCCTTCATCTACCACTGTGGTCCTGAACTGACCATTCATCTACCACTGTGGTCCTGAACTAACCCTTCATCTACCACTGTGGTCCTGAATTAACCCTTCATATACCACTGTGGACCTGAACTAACCCTTAATCTACCACTGTGGTCCTGAACTAACCCTTCATCTACCACTGTGGTCTCTTAAGAGACCTGAACTAACCCTTAATCTACCACTGTGGACCTGAACTAACCCTTCATCTACCACTGTGGTCCTGAACTAACCCTTCATATACAACTGTGGACCTGAACTAACCCTTCATCTACCACTGTGGTCCTGAACTAACCCTTCATCTACCCCTGTGGACCTGAACTAACCCTTCATCTACTCATGTGGACCTGAACTAACCCTTCATCTACCACTGTGGACCTGAACTTACCCTTCATCTACCACTGTGGACCTGAACTAACCCTTCATCTACCACTGTGGTCCTGAACTAACCCTTCATCTACCACTGTGGACCTGAACTAACCCTTCATCTACCACTGTGGTCCTGAACTAACCCTTCATCTACCGCTGTGGACCGGAACTAACCCTTAATCTACCACTGTGGTCCTGAACTAACCCTTCATCTACCACGGTGGTCTCTTAAGAGACCTGAACTAACCCTTCATCTACCACTGTGGTCCTGACCTAACCCTTCATCTACCACTGTGGTCCTGAACTAACCCTTCATCTACCACTGTGGACCTGAACTAACCCTTCATCTACCACTGTGGACCTGAACTAACCCTTCATCTACCACCGTGGTCTCTTAAGAGACCTGAACTAACCCTTCATCTACCACTGTGGTCCTGAACTAACCATTCATCTACCACTGTGGTCTCTTAAGAGACCTGAACTAACCCTTAATCTACCACTGTGGACCTGAACTAACCCTTCATCTACCACTGTGGTCCTGAACTAACCCTTCATATACAACTGTGGACCTGAACTAACCCTTCATCTACCACTGTGGTCCTGAACTAACCCTTCATCTACCACTGTGGTCCTGAACTAACCCTTCATATACCACTGTGGACCTGAACTAACCCTTCATCTACCACTGTGGTCCTGAACTAACCCTTCATCTACCGCTGTGGACCAGAACTAACCCTTAATCTACCACTGTGGTCCTGAACTAACCCTTCATCTACCACGGTGGTCTCTTAAGAGACCTGAACTAACCCTTCATCTACCACTGTGGTCCTGACCTAACCCTTCATCTACCACTGTGGACCTGAACTAACCCTTCATCTACCACTGTCATCTACCCTGAACTAACCCTTCATCTACCACTGTGGACCTGAACTAACCCTTCATCTACCACTGTGGACCTGAACTAACCCTTCATCTACCACTGTGGACCTGAACTTACCCTTCATCTACCACTGTGGACCTGAACTAACCCTTCATCTACCACTGTGGACCTGAACTACCCTTCATCTACCACTGTGGACCTGAACTAACCCTTCATCTACCACTGTGGACCTGAACTAACCCTTCATCTACCACTGTGGACCTGAACTAACCCTTCATCTACCACTGTGGACCTGAACTAACCCTTCATCTACCACTGTGGACCTGAACTAACCCTTCATCTACCACTGTGGACCTGAACTAACCCTTCATCTACCACTGTGGACCTGAACTAACCCTTCATCTACCACTGTGGACCTGAACTAACCCTTCATCTACCACTGTGGACCTGAACTAACCCTTCATCTACCACTGTGGACCTGAACTAACCCTTCATCTACCACTGTGGTCCTGAACTAACCCTTCATCTACCACTGTGGACCTGAACTAACCCTTCATCTACCACTGTGGTCCTGAACTAACCCTTCATCTACCACTGTGGTCCTGAACTAACCCTTCATCTACCACTGTGGACCTGAACTAACCCTTCATCTACCACTGTGGTCCTGAACTAACCCTTCATCTACCACGGTGGTCTCTTAAGAGACCTGAACTAACCCTTCATCTACCACTGTGGTCCTGACCTAACCCTTCATCTACCACTGTGGTCCTGAACTAACCCTTCATCTACCACTGTGGACCTGAACTAACCCTTCATCTACCACTGTGGACCTGAACTAACCCTTCATCTACCCCTGTGGACCTGAACTAACCCTTCATCTACCATGTGGACCTGAACTAACCCTTCATCTACCACTGTGGACCTGAACTTACCCTTCATCTACCACTGTGGACCTGAACTAACCCTTCATCTACCACTGTGGACCTGAACTAACCCTTCATCTACCACTGTGGACCTGAACTAACCCTTCATCTACCACTGTGGACCTGAACTAACCCTTCATCTACCACTGTGGACCTGAACTAACCCTTCATCTACCACTGTGGACCTGAACTAACCCTTCATCTACCCCTGTGGACCTGAACTTACCCTTCATCTACCACTGTGGACCTGAACTAACCCTTCATCTACCACGTGGACCTGAACTAACCCTTCATCTACCACTGTGGACCTGAACTAACCCTTCATCTACCACTGTGGACCTGAACTAACCCTTCATCTACCACTGTGGTCCTGAACTAACCTTCATCTACCACTGTGGACCTGAACTAACCCTTCATCTACCATGTGGACCTGAACTAACCTTCATCTACCACTGTGGACCTGAACTTACCTTCATCTACCACTGTGGACCTGAACTAACCCTTCATCTACCACTGTGGACCTGAACTTACCCTTCATCTACCACTGTGGACCTGAACTAACCCTTCATCATGTGGACCTGAACTAACCCTTGTGGACCTGAACTAACCCTTCATCTACCACTGTGGACCTGAACTAACCCTTCATCTACCACGGTGGACCTGAACTTACCCTTCATCTACCACTGTGGACCTGAACTAACCCTTCATCTACCACCGTGGACCTGAACTAACCCTTCATCTACCCCTGTGGACCTGAACTAACCCTTCATCTACCACTGTGGACCTGAACTAACCCTTCATCTACCACTGACCTGAACTGAACCTTCATCTACCACTGTGGACCTGAACTAACCCTTCATCTACCACTGTGGACCTGAACTAACCCTTCATCTACCACTGTGGTCCTGAACTAACCCTTCATCTACCACTGTGGACCTGAACTAACCCTTCATCTACCACTGTGGACCTGAACTAACCCTTCATCTACCACTGTGGTCCTGAACTAACCCTTCATCTACCACTGTGGTGCTGAACTAACCCTTCATCTACCACGGTGGTCTCTTAAGAGACCTGAACTAACCCTTCATCTACCACTGTGGTCCTGAACTAACCCTTCATCTACCACTGTGGTCCTGTAACCCTTCATATACCACTGTGGACCTGAACTAACCCTTCATCTACCACTGTGGTCCTGAACTAACCCTTCATCTACCACTGTGGACCAGAACTAACCCTTCATCTACCACTGTGGTCCTGAACTAACCCTTCATCTACCACTGTGGTCTCTTAAGAGACCTGAACTAACCCTTCATCTACCACTGTGGTCCTGACCTAACCCTTCATCTACCACTGTGGTCCTGAACTAACCCTTCATCTACCACTGTGGACCTGAACTAACCCTTCATCTACCACTGTGGACCTGAACTAACCCTTCATCTACCCCTGTGGACCTGAACTAACCCTTCATCTACTCATGTGGACCTGAACTAACCCTTCATCTACCACTGTGGACCTGAACTTACCCTTCATCTACCACTGTGGACCTGAACTAACCCTTCATCTACCACTGTGGACCTGAACTTACCCTTCATCTACCACTGTGGACCTGAACTAACCCTTCATCTACCACCGTGGTCTCTTAAGAGACCTGAACTAACCCTTCATCTACCACTGTGGTCCTGAACTAACCATTCATCTACCACTGTGGTCTCTTAAGAGACCTGAACTAACCCTTAATCTACCACTGTGGACCTGAACTAACCCTTCATCTACCACTGTGGTCCTGAACTAACCCTTCATATACAACTGTGGACCTGAACTAACCCTTCATCTACCACTGTGGTCCTGAACTAACCCTTCATCTACCACTGTGGTCCTGAACTAACCCTTCATATACCACTGTGGACCTGAACTAACCCTTCATCTACCACTGTGGTCCTGAACTAACCCTTCATCTACCGCTGTGGACCAGAACTAACCCTTAATCTACCACTGTGGTCCTGAACTAACCCTTCATCTACCACGGTGGTCTCTTAAGAGACCTGAACTAACCCTTCATCTACCACTGTGGACCTGAACTTACCCTTCATCTACCACTGTGGACCTGAACTAACCCTTCATCTACCACTGTGGACCTGAACTTACCCTTCATCTACCACTGTGGACCTGAACTAACCCTTCATCTACTCATGTGGACCTGAACTAACCCTTCATCTACCACTGTGGACCTGAACTTACCCTTCATCTACCACTGTGGACCTGAACTAACCCTTCATCTACCCCTGTGGACCTGAACTTACCCTTCATCTACCACTGTGGACCTGAACTAACCCTTCATCTACCACCGTGGACCTGAACTAACCCTTCATCTACCCCTGTGGACCTGAACTAACCCTTCATCTACCACTGTGGACCTGAACTAACCCTTCATCTACCACTGTGGACCTGAACTAACCCTTCATCTACCACTGTGGACCTGAACTTACCCTTCATCTACCACTGTGGACCTGAACTAACCCTTCATCTACCACTGTGGACCTGAACTTACCCTTCATCTACCACTGTGGACCTGAACTAACCCTTCATCTACTCATGTGGACCTGAACTAACCCTTCATCTACCACGGTGGACCTGAACTTACCCTTCATCTACCACTGTGGACCTGAACTAACCCTTCATCTACCCCTGTGGACATGAACTTACCCTTCATCTACCACTGTGGACCTGAACTAACCCTTCATCTACCACCGTGGACCTGAACTAACCCTTCATCTACCCCTGTGGACCTGAACTAACCCTTCATCTACCACTGTGGACCTGAACTAACCCTTCATCTACCACTGTGGACCTGAACTAACCCTTCATCTACCACTGTGGACCTGAACTAACCCTTCATCTACCACTGTGGACCTGAACTAACCCTTCATCTACCACTGTGGTCCTGAACTAACCCTTCATCTACCACTGTGGACCTGAACTAACCCTTCATCTACCACTGTGGACCTGAACTAACCCTTCATCTACCACTGTGGTCCTGAACTAACCCTTCATCTACCACTGTGGTCCTGAACTAACCCTTCATCTACCACGGTGGTCTCTTAAGAGACCTGAACTAACCCTTCATCTACCACTGTGGTCCTGACCTAACCCTTCATCTACCACTGTGGTCCTGAACTAACCCTTCATATACCACTGTGGACCTGAACTAACCCTTCATCTACCACTGTGGTCCTGAACTAACCCTTCATCTACCACTGTGGACCTGAACTAACCCTTAATCTACCACTGTGGTCCTGAACTAACCCTTCATCTACCACGGTGGTCTCTTAAGAGACCTGAACTAACCCTTCATCTACCACTGTGGTCCTGACCTAACCCTTCATCTACCACTGTGGTCCTGAACTAACCCTTCATCTACCACTGTGGACCTGAACTAACCCTTCATCTACCACTGTGGACCTGAACTAACCCTTCATCTACCCCTGTGGACCTGAACTAACCCTTCATCTACTCATGTGGACCTGAACTAACCCTTCATCTACCACTGTGGACCTGAACTTACCCTTCATCTACCACTGTGGACCTGAACTAACCCTTCATCTACCACTGTGGACCTGAACTTACCCTTCATGTACCACTGTGGACCTGAACTAACCCTTCATAAACTCATGTGGACCTGAACTAACCCTTCATCTACCACGGTGGACCTGAACTTACCCTTCATCTACCACTGTGGACCTGAACTAACCCTTCATCTACCCCTGTGGACCTGAACTTACCCTTCATCTACCACTGTGGACCTGAACTAACCCTTCATCTACCACCGTGGACCTGAACTAACCCTTCATCTACCACTGTGGACCTGAACTAACCCTTCATCTACCACTGTGGACCTGAACTAACCCTTCATCTACCACTGTGGTCCTGAACTAACCCTTCATCTACCACTGTGGACCTGAACTAACCCTTCATCTACCACTGTGGACCTGAACTAACCCTTCATCTACCACTGTGGACCTGAACTAACCCTTCATCTACCACTGTGGACCTGAACTAACCCTTCATCTACTCATGTGGACCTGAACTAACCCTTCATCTACCACTGTGGACCTGAACTAACCCTTCATCTACCCCTGTGGACCTTTACCCTTCATCTACCACTGTGGACCTGAACTAACCCTTCATCTACCACCGTGGACCTGAACTAACCCTTCATCTACCCCTGTGGACCTGAACTAACCCTTCATCTACCACTGTGGACCTGAACTAACCCTTCATCTACCACTGTGGACCTGAACTAACCCTTCATCTACCACTGTGGACCTGAACTAACCCTTCATCTACCACTGTGGACCTGAACTAACCCTTCATCTACCACTGTGGTCCTGAACTAACCCTTCTTCTACCACTGTGGACCTGAACTAACCCTTCATCTACCACTGTGGACCTGAACTAACCCTTCATCTACCACTGTGGTCCTGAACTAACCCTTCATCTACCACTGTGGTCCTGAACTAACCCTTCATCTACCACTGTGGTCTCTTAAGAGACCTGAACTAACCCTTCATCTACCACTGTGGTCCTGAACTAACCCTTCATCTACCACTGTGGTCCTGAACTAACCCTTCATATACCACTGTGGACCTGAACTAACCCTTCATCTACCACTGTGGTCCTGAACTAACCCTTCATCTACCGCTGTGGACTAGAACTAACCCTTAATCTACCACTGTGGTCCTGAACTAACCCTTCATCTACCACGGTGGTCTCTTAAGAGACCTGAACTAACCCTTCATCTACCACTGTACCTAACCCTTCATCTACCACTGTGGTCCTGAACTAACCCTTCATCTACCACTGTGGACCTGAACTAACCCTTCATCTACCACTGTGGACCTGAACTAACCCTTCATCTACCCCTGTGGACCTGAACTAACCCTTCATCTACTCATGTGGACCTGAACTAACCCTTCATCTACCACTGTGGACCTGAACTTACCCTTCATCTACCACTGTGGACCTGAACTCATCTACCACTGTGGACCTGAACTAACCCTTCATCTACCACTGTGGACCTGAACTAACCCTTCATCTACCACTGTGGACCAGAACTAACCCTTCATCTACCACTGTGGTCCTGAACTAACCCTTCATCTACCACTGTCTAAGAGACCTGAACTAACCCTTCATCTACCACTGTGGTCCTGAACTAACCCTTCATCTACCACTGTGGTCCTGAATTAACCCTTCATATAACACTGTGGACCTGAACTAACCCTTAATCTACCACTGTGGTCCTGAACTAACCCTTCATCTACCACTGTGGTCTCTTAAGAGACCTGAACTAACCCTTAATCTACCACTGTGGACCTGAACTAACCCTTCATCTACCACTGTGGTCCTGAACTAACCCTTCATATACAACTGTGGACCTGAACTAACCCTTCATCTACCACTGTGGATCTGAACTAACCCTTCATCTACCACTGTGGTCCTGAACTAACCCTTCATCTACACCGTGGTCTCTTAAGAGACCTGAACTAACCCTTCATCTACTACTGTGGTCCTGAACTAACCATTCATCTACCACTGTGGTCCTGAACTAACCCTTCATCTACCACTGTGGTCCTGAACCTTCATATACCACTGTCACCTGAACTAACCCTTCATCTACCACTGTGGTCCTGAACTAACCCTTCATCTACCACGTGGTCTCTTAAGAGACCTGAACTAACCCTTCATCTACCACTGTGGTCCTGAACTAACCCTTCATCTACCACTGTGGTCCTGAACTAACCCTTCATCTACCACTGTGGTCCTAAGAGACCTGAACTAACCCTTCATCTACCACCTGAACTAACCTCTTAATCTACCACTGTGTCCTGAACTAACCCTTCATCTACCACTGTGGTCCTAAGAGACCTAACCCTTCATCTACCACTGTGGTCCTGAACTAACCCTTCATCTACAACTGTGGACCTGAACTAACCCTTCATCTACCACTGTGGTCCTAAACTAACCCTTCATCTACAACTGTGGACCAGAACTAACCCTTCATCTACCACTGTGGCCCTGAACTAACCCTTCATCTACCCCTGTGGACCTGAACTAACCCTTCATCTACCACTGTGGTCCTGAACTAACCCTTCATCTACCACTGTGGATCTGAACTAACCCTTCATCTACCACTGTGGTCCTGAACTAACCCTTCATCTACCACTGTGGGAACTAACCCCTTCATCTACCACCGTGGTCTCTTAAGAGACCTGAACTAACCCTTCATCTACCACTGTGGTCCTGAACTAACCATTCATCTACCACTGTGGTCCTGAACTAACCCTTCATCTACCACTGTGGTCCTGAATTAACCCTTCATACCACTGTGGACCTGAACTAACCCTTAATCTACCACTGTGGTCCTGAACTAACCCTTCATCTACCACTGTGGTCTCTTAAGAGACCTGAACTAACCCTTAATCTACCACTGTGGACCTGAACTAACCCTTCATCTACCACTGTGGTCCTGAACTAACCCTTCATATACAACTGTGGACCTGAACTAACCCTTCATCTACCACTGTGGTCCTGAACTAACCCTTCATCTACCACTGTGGTCCTGAACTAACCCTTCATATACCACTGTGGACCTGAACTAACCCTTAATCTACCACTGTGGTCCTTAATCTTCATCTACCACTTAAGAGACCTGAACTAACCCTTCATCTACCACTGTGGTCCTAAACTAACCCTTCATCTACCGCTGTGGACCTGAACTAACCCTTCATCTCCACTGAGGTCCTGAACTAACCCTTCATCTACCCCTGTGGACCTGAACTAACCCTTCATCTACCACTGTGGTCCTGAACTAACCCTTCATCTACCACTGTGGACCTGAGACCTGAACCCTTCATCTACCACTGTGGTCCTGAACTAACCCTTCATCTACCACTGTGGTCCTGAACTAACCCTTCATCTACCACTGTGGTCCTGAACTAACCCTTCATCTACCACTGTGGTCTCTAAGAGACCTGAACTAACCCTTAATTACCACTGTGGTCCTGAACTAACCCTTCATCTACCACTGTGGTCCTGAACTAACCCTTCATATACCACTGTGGACCTGAACCAACCCTTCATCTACCACTGTGGACCTGAACTAACCCTTCATCTACCACTGTGGACCTGAACTAACCCTTCATCTACCACTGTGGTCCTGAACTAACCCTTCATCTACCACTGGTCTTAAGAGACCTGAACTAACCCTTCATCTACCACTGTGGTCCTGAACTAACCCTTCATCTACCACTGTGGACCTGAACTAACCCTTCATCTACCACTGAGGTCCTGAACTAACCCTTCATCTACCACTGTGGACCTGAACTAACCCTTCATCTACCACTGTGGACCTGAACTAACCCTTCATCTACCACGGTGGTCCTGAACTCTTCATCTACCACTGTGGACCTGAACTAACCCTTCATCTACCACTGTGGTCCTGAACTAACCCTTCATCTACCACTGTGGTCCTGAACTAACCCTTCATCTACCACTGTAAGAGACCTGAACTAACCTTCATCTACCACTGGTCCTGAATCTACCATTTCATCTACCACTGTGGTCCTGAACTAACCTTCATCTACCACTGTGGTCCTGAATTAACCCTTCATCTACCACTGTGGACCTGAACTAACCCTTCATCTACCACTGTGGTCCTGAACTAACCCTTCATCTACCACTGTGGTCTCTTAAGACACCTGAACTAACCCTTCATCTACCACTGTGGTCCTTAACCATTCATCTACCACTGTGGACCTGAACTAACCCTTCATCTACCACTGTGGTCCTGAATTAACCCTTCATATACCACTGAACTAACCCTTAATCTACCACTGTGGTCCTGAACTAACCCTTCATCTACCACTGTGGTCTCTTAAGAGACCTGAACTAACCCTTAATCTACCACTGTGGACCTGAACTAACCCTTCATCTACCACTGTGGTCCTGAACTAACCCTTCATATACAACTGTGGACCTGAACTAACCCTTCATCTACCACTGTGGTCCTGAACTAACCCTTCATCTACCACTGTGGTCCTGAACTAACCCTTCATATACCACTGTGGACCTGAACTAACCCTTAATCTACCACTCTTAAGAGACCTGAACTAACCCTTCATCTACCACTGTGGTCCTGAACTAACCCTTCATCTACCACTGTGGTCCTGAACTAACCCTTCATCTACCAACTTAAGAGACCTGAACTAACCCTTCATCTACCACTGTGGTCCTGTACTAACCATTAATCTACCACTGTGGTCCTGAACTAACCCTTCATCTACCACTGTGGTACTTAATTAACCCTTCATCTACCGCTGTGGTCCTAAACTAACCCTTCATCTACCGCTGTGGACCGGAACTAACCCTTCATCTACCACTGAGGTCCTGAACTAACCCCTCATCTACCCCTGTGGACCTGAACTAACCCTTCATCTACCCACTGTGGACCTGAACTAACTCTTCATCTACCACGGTGGTCCTGAACTAACCCTTCATCTACCACTGTGGATCTGAACTAACCCTTCATCTACCACTGTGGTCCTGAATTAACCCTTCATATACCACTGTGGACCTGAACTAACCCTTCATCTACCACTGTGGTCCTGAACTAACCCTTCATCTACCACCGTGGTCTCTTAAGAGACCTGAACTAACCCTTCATCTACCACTGTGGTCCTGAACTAACCATTCATCTACCACTGTGGTCCTGAACTAACCCTTCATCTACCACTCTGGTCCTGAATTAACCCTTCATTTACCACTGTGGACCTGAACTAACCCTTAATCTACCACTGTGGTCCTGAACTAACCCTTCATCTACCACTGTGGTCTCTTAAGAGACCTGAACTAACCCTTAATCTACCACTGTGGACCTGAACTAATCCTTCATCTACCACTGTGGTCCTGAACTAACCCTTCATATACAACTGTGGACCTGAACTAACCCTTCATCTACCACTGTGGTCCTAAACTAACCCTTCATCTACCGCTGTGGACCGGAACTAACCCTTCATCTACCACTGAGGTCCTGAACTAACCCTTCATCTACCACCGTGGTCTCTTAAGAGACCTGAACTAACCCTTCATCTACCACTGTGGATCTGAACTAACCCTTCATCTACCACTGTGGTCCTGAACTAACCCTTCATCTACCACTGTGGTCCTGAACTAACCCTTCATCTACCACCGTGGTCTCTTAAGAGACCTGAACTAACCCTTCATCTACCACTGTGGTCCTGAACTAACCATTCATCTACCACTGTGGTCCTGAACTAACCCTTCATCTACCACTGTGGTCCTGAACTAACCCTTCATCTACCACTGTGGACCTGAACTAACCCTTCATCTACCACTGTGGTCCTGAACTAACCCTTCATCTACCACTGTGGTCCTGAACTAACCCTTCATCTACCACTGTGGTCCTGAATTAACCCTTCATATACCACTGTGGACCTGAACTAACCCTTTTTTAATCTACCACTGTGGTCCTGAACTAACCCTTCATCTACCACTGTGGTCTCTTAAGAGACCTGAACTAACCCTTCATCTACCACTGTGGACCTGAACTAACCCTTCATCTACCACTGTGGTCCTGAACTAACCCTTCATATACAACTGTGGACCTGAACTAACCCTTCATCTACCACTGTGGTCCTGAACTAACCCTTCATCTACCACTGTGGTCCTGAACTAACCCTTCATATACCACTGTGGACCTGAACTAACCCTTCATCTACCACTGTAAGGACCTGAACTAACCCTTCATCTACCACTGTGGTCCTGAACTAACCCTTCATCTAACTGTGGACCTAAGAGACTGAACCTTCATCTACCACTGTGGTCCTGAACTAACCCTTCATCTACCACGGTCTTTAAGAGACCTGAACTAACCCTTCATCTACCACTGTGGTCCTGACTAACCCTTCATCTACCACTGTGGTCCTGAACTAACCCTTCATCTACCACTGTGGACCTGAACTAACCCTTCATCTACCACTGTGGACCTGAACTAACCCTTCATCTACCACCGTGTAAGAGACCTGAACTAACCCTTCATCTACCACTGTGGTCCTGAACTAACCATTCATCTACCACGTGGTAAGAGACCTGAACTAACCCTTAATCTACCACTGTGGACCTGAACTAACCCTTCATCTACCACTGTGGTCCTGAACTAACCCTTCATCTACCACTGTGGACCTGAACTTACCCTTCATCTACCACTGTGGACCTGAACTAACCCTTCATCTACCACTGTGGACCTGAACTAACCCTTCATCTACTCATGTGGACCTGAACTAACCCTTCATCTACCACGGTGGACCTGAACTAACCCTTCATCTACCAAGAGACCTGAACTAACCTTCATCTACCACCGTGGACCTGAACTAACCCTTCATCTACCACTGTGGACCTGAACTAACCCTTCATCTACCACTGTGGACCTGAACTAACCCTTCATCTACCACTGTGGACCTGAACTAACCCTTCATCTACCACTGTGGACCTGAACTAACCCTTCATCTACCACTGTGGACCTGAACTAACCCTTCATCTACCACTGTGGTCCTGAACTAACCCTTCATCTACCACTGTGGACCTGAACTAACCCTTCATCTACCACCGTGGATCTGAACTAACCCTTCATCTACCACTGTGGTCCTGAACTAACCCTTCATCTACCACTGTGGTCCTGAACTAACCCTTCATCTACCACTGTGGTCTCTTAAAGACCTGAACTAACCCTTCATCTACCACTGTGGTCCTGAACTAACCTTCATCTACCACTGTGGTCCTGAACTAACCCTTCATCTACCACCGTGGACCTGAACTAACCCTTCATCTACCACTGTGGACCTGAACTAACCCTTCATCTACCACTGTGGTCCTGAACTAACCCTTCATCTACCACTGTGGACCTGAACTAACCCTTCATCTACCACTGTGGACCTGAACTAACCCTTCATCTACCACTGTGGACCAGAACTAACCTTCATCTACCACTGTGGTCCTGAACTAACCCTTCATCTACCACTGTGACCTGAACTAACCTTCATCTACCACTGTGGACCTGAACTAACCCTTCATCTACCACTGTGGTCCTGAACTAACCCTTCATCTACCACTGTGGTCCTGAACTAACCCTTCATCTACCACTGTGGACCTGAACTAACCCTTCATCTACCACTGTGGACCTGAACTAACCCTTCATCTACCACTGTGGTCCTGAACTAACCCTTCATCTACCACTGTGGTCCTAGAGAACTAACCCTTCATCTACCACTGTGGACCTGAACTAACCCTTCATCTACCACTGTGGTCCTGAACTAACCCTTCATCTACCACTGTGGTCCTGAACTAACCCTTCATCTACCACTGTGGTCCTAAGAGACTGGAACTAACCCTTCATCTACCACTGTGGTCCTGAACTAACCCTTCATCTACCACTGTGGTCCTGAACTAACCCTTCATCTACCACTGTGGTCCTGAATTAACCCTTCATCTACCACTGTGGACCTGAACTAACCTTCATCTACCACTGTGGTCCTGAACTAACCCTTCATCTACCTGAGACCTGAACTAACCCTTCATCTACCACTGTGGTCCTGAACTAACCATTCATCTACCACTGTGGTCCTGAACTAACCCTTCATCTACCACTGTGGTCCTGAATTAACCCTTCATATACCACTGTGGACCTGAACTAACCCTTAATCTACCACTGTGGTCCTGAACTAACCCTTCATCTACCACTGTGGTCTCTTAAGAGACCTGAACTAACCCTTTATCTACCACTGTGGACCTGAACTAACCCTTCATCTACCACTGTGGTCCTGAACTAACCCTTCATATACAACTGTGGACCTGAACTAACCCTTCATCTACCACTGTGGTCCTGAACTAACCCTTCATCTACCACTGTGGTCCTGAACTAACCCTTCATATACCACTGTGGACCTGAACTAACCCTTCATCTACCACTGTGGTCCTGAACTAACCCTTCATCTACCACCGTGGTCTCTTAAGAGACCTGAACTAACCCTTAATCTACCACTGTGGTCCTGAACTAACCCTTCATCTACCACGGTGGTCTCTTAAGAGACCTGAACTAACCCTTCATCTACCACTGTGGTCCTGACCTAACCCTTCATCTACCACTGTGGTCCTGAACTAACCCTTCATCTACCACTGTGGACCTGAACTAACCCTTCATCTACCACTGTGGACCTGAACTAACCCTTCATCTACCACTGTGGTCTCTTAAGAGACCTGAACCCTTCATCTACCACTGTGGTCCTGAACTAACCATTCATCTACCACTGTAAGAGACCTGAACTAACCCTTCATCTACCACTGTGGACCTGAACTAACTTTTCATCTACCACTGTGGTCCTGAACTAACCCTTCATCTACCACTGTGGACCTGAACTAACCCTTCATCTACCACTGTGGACCTGAACTAACCCTTCATCTACCACTGTGGACCTGAACTAACCCTTCATCTACTCATGTGGACCTGAACTAACCCTTCATCTACCACTGTGGACCTGAACTAACCCTTCATCTACCACTGTGGACCTGAACTAACCCTTCATCTACCACTGTGGACCTGAACTAACCCTTCATCTACCACTGTGGACCTGAACTAACCCTTCATCTACCACTGTGGACCTGAACTAACCCTTCATCTACCACTGTGGGACCTGAACTAACCCTTCATCTACCACTGTGGACCTGAACTAACCCTTCATCTACCACTGTGGTCTTCATCTACCACTGTGGTCCTGAACTAACCCTTCATCTACCACTGTGGACCTGAACTAACCCTTCATCTACCACTGTGGTCCTGAACTAACCCTTCATCTACCACTGTGGTCCTGAACTAACCCTTCATTCACGGTGGTCTCTTAAGAGACCTGAACTAACCCTTCATCTACTGTGGACCTGAACTAACCCTTCATCTACCACTGTGGACCTGAACTAACCCTTCATCTACCACCGTGGACCTGAACTAACCCTTCATCTACCACTGTGGACCTGAACTAACCCTTCATCTACCACAGACCTGAACTAACCCTTCATCTACCACTGTGGACCTGAACTAACCCTTCATCTACCACTGTGGACCTGAACTAACCCTTCATCTACCACTGTGGACCTGAACTAACCCTTCATCTACCACTGTGGTCCTGAACTAACCCTTCATCTACCACTGTGGACCTGAACTAACCCTTCATCTACCACTGTGGACCTGAACTAACCCTTCATCTACCACTGTGGTCCTGAACTAACCCTTCATCTACCACTGTGGTCCTGAACTAACCCTTCATCTACCACTGTGGACCTGAACTAACCCTTCATCTACCACTGTGGACCTGAACTAACCCTTCATCTACCACTGTGGTCCTGAACTAACCCTTCATCTACCACTGTGGTCTCTTAAGAGACCTGAACTAACCCTTCATCTACCGCTGTGGACCGGAACTAACCCTTAATCTACCACTGTGGTCCTGAACTAACCCTTCATCTACCACGGTGGTCCTGAACTAACCCTTCATCTACCACCGTGGTCTCTTAAGAGACCTGAACTAACCCTTCATCTACCACTGTGGTCCTGAACTAACCATTCATCTACCACTGTGGTCCTGAACTAACCCTTCATCTACCACTGTGGTCCTGAATTAACCCTTCATATACCACTGTGGACCTGAACTAACCCTTCATCTACCACTGTGGTCCTGAACTAACCCTTCATCTACCACCGTGGTCTCTTAAGAGACCTGAACTAACCCTTCATCTACCACTGTGGTCCTGAACTAACCATTCATCTACCACTGTGGTCCTGAACTAACCCTTCATCTACCACTCTGGTCCTGAATTAACCCTTCATATACCACTGTGGACCTGAACTAACCCTTAATCTACCACTGTGGTCCTGAACTAACCCTTCATCTACCACTGTGGTCTCTTAAGAGACCTGAACTAACCCTTTATCTACCACTGTGGACCTGAACTAATCCTTCATCTACCACTGTGGTCCTGAACTAACCCTTCATATACAACTGTGGACCTGAACTAACCCTTCATCTACCACTGTGGTCCTAAACTAACCCTTCATCTACCGCTGTGGACCGGAACTAACCCTTCATCTACCACTGAGGTCCTGAACTAACCCTTCATCTACCCCTGTGGACCTGAACTAACCCTTCATCTACCCACTGTGGACCTGAACTAACCCTTCATCTACCACGGTTGTCCTGAACTAACCCTTCATCTACCACTGTGGATCTGAACTAACCCTTCATCTACCACTGTGGACCTGAACTAACCCTTCATCTCATCTGAACTAACCCTTCATTACCACTGTGGTCTCTTAAGAGACCTGAACTAACCCTTCATCTATCTGAACTAACCCTTCATCTACCACTGTGGTCCTGAACTAACCCTTCATCTACCACTGTGGTCCTGAACTAACCCTTCATCTACCACCGTGGTCTCTTAAGAGACCTGAACTAACCCTTCATCTACCACTGTGGTCCTGAACTAACCATTCATCTACCACTGTGGTCCTGAACTAACCCTTCATCTACCACTGTGGTCCTGAATTAACCCTTCATATACCACTGTGGACCTGAACTAACCCTTCATCTACCACTGTGGTCCTGAACTAACCCTTCATCTACCACTGTGGTCTCTTAAGAGACCTGAACAAACCTCAACTAACCCATTCATCTACCACTGTGGTCCTGAACTAACCCTTCATCTACCACTGTGGTCCTGAACTAACCCTTCATCTACCACTGTGGACCTGAACTAACCCTTCATCTACCACTGTGGTCCTGAACTAACCCTTCATCTACCACTGTGGTCTCTTAAGAGACCTGAACTAACCCTTTATCTACCACTGTGGACCTGAACTAATCCTTCATCTACCACTGTGGTCCTGAACTAACCCTTCATATACAACTGTGGACCTGAACTAACCCTTCATCTACCACTGTGGTCCTAAACTAACCCTTCATCTACCGCTGTGGACCGGAACTAACCCTTCATCTACCACTGAGGTCCTGAACTAACCCTTCATCTACCCCTGTGGACCTGAACTAACCCTTCATCTACCCACTGTGGACCTGAACTAACCCTTCATCTACCACGGTTGTCCTGAACTAACCCTTCATCTACCACTGTGGATCTGAACTAACCCTTCATCTACCACTGTGGTCCTGAACTAACCCTTCATCTACCACTGTGGTCCTGAACTAACCCTTCATCTACCACCGTGGTCTCTTAAGAGACCTGAACTAACCCTTCATCTACCACTGTGGTCCTGAACTAACCATTCAACTACCACTGTGGTCCTGAACTAACCCTTCATCTACCACTGTGGTCCTGAATTAACCCTTCATATACCACTGTGGACCTGAACTAACCCTTAATCTACCACTGTGGTCCTGAACTAACCCTTCATCTACCACTGTGGTCTCTTAAGAGACCTGAACTAACCCTTAATCTACCACTGTGGATCTGAACTAACCCTTCATCTACCACTGTGGTCCTGAACTAACCATTCATATACAACTGTGGACCTGAACTAACCCTTCATCTACCACTGTGGTCCTGAACTAACCCTTCATATACCACTGTGGACCTGAACTAACCCTTAATCTACCACTGTGGTCCTGAACTAACCCTTCATCTACCACTGTGGTCCTGAACTAACCCTTCATCTACCACTGTGGTCCTGAACTCTTTAAGAGACCTGAACTAACCCTTCATCTACCACTGTGGTGGTCCTAAGAGACCTGACTAACCCTTCATCTACCACTGTGGTCCTGAACTAACCCTTCATCTACCACTGTGGTCCTGAACTAACCCTTCATATACCACTGTGGACCTGAACAACCCTTCATCTACCACTGTGGTCCTGAACTAACTGTGGTCCTTCATCTACCACCGTGGTCTCTTAAGAGACCTGAACTAACCCTTAATCTACCACTGTGGACCTGAACTAACCCTTCATCTACCACTGTGGTCCTGAATTAACCCTTCATATACAACTGTGGACCTGAACTAACCCTTCATCTACCACTGTGGTCCTGAACTAACCCTTCATCTACCACTGTGGTCTCTTAAGAGACCTGAACTAACCCTTCATCTACCACTGTGGTCTCTAAGAGACTAACCCTTCATCTACCACTGTGGATCTGAAGAACCTAATCTACCACTGTGGTCCTTAATCTACCACTGTGGTCCTGAACTAACCCTTCATCTACCACTGTGGTCTCTGAACCTGAACTAACCCTTCATCTACCACTGTGGACCTGAACTAACCCTTCATCTACCACTGTGGTCCTGAACTAACCCTTCATATACAACATCTACCACTGTGGTCCTGAACTAACCCTTCATCTACCACTGTGGTCCTGAACTAACCCTTCATCTACCACTGTGGTCCTGAACTAACCCTTCATCTACCACTGTGGTCTCTTAAAGACCTGAACTAACCCTTCATCTACCCTGGTCCTGAACTAACCCTTCATCTACCACTGTGGTCCTGAACCCCATCTAACCCTTCATCTACCACTGTGGTCCTGAACTAACCCTTCATCTACCACTGTGGACCTGAACTAACCCTTAATCTACCACTGTGGTCCTGAACTAACCCTTCATCTACCACTGTGGTCTCTTAAGAGACCTGAACCCTTCATCTACCACTGTGGTCCTGAACTAACCATTCATCTACCACTGTGGTCCTGAACTAACCCTTCATCTGAATTAACCCTTCATATACCACTGTGGACCTGAACTAACCCTTCATCTACCACTGTGGTCCTGAACTAACCCTTCATCTACCACTGTGGTCCTTAAGAGACCTGAACTAACCCTTCATCTACCACTGTGGACCTGAACTAACCCTTCATCTACCACTGTGGTCCTGAACTAACCCTTCATATACAACTGTGGACCTGAACTAACCCTTCATCTACCACTGTGGTCCTGAACTAACCCTTCATCTACCACTGTGGACCTGAACTAACCCTTCATCTACCACTGTGGACCTGAACTAACCCTTCATCTACCACCGTGTCTCTTGAGACCTGAACTAACCCTTCATCTACCACTGTGGTCCTGAACATCTACCACTGTGGTCCCTTCATCTACCACTGTGGTCCTGAACTAACCCTTCATCTACCACTGTGGACCTGAACTAACCCTTCATCTACCACTGTGGTCTCTTAAGAGACCTGAACCCTTCATCTACCACTGTGGTCCTGAACTAACCCTTCATCTACCACTGTGGTCTCCTGAAAGAGACCTGAACTAACCCTTAATCTACCACTGTGGACCTGAACTAACCCTTCATCTACCACTGTGGTCCTGAACTAACCCTTCATATACAACTGTGGACCTCTAACCCTTCATCTACCACTGTGGACCTGAACTAACCCTTCATCTACCACTGTGGTCTCTTAAGAGACCTGAACTAACCCTTCATCTACCACTGTGGTCCTGAACTAACCATTCATCTACCACTGTGGTCTCTTAAGAGACCTGAACTAACCCTTAATTACCACTCTGAACTAACCCTTCATCTACCACTGTGGTCCTGAACTAACCCTTCATATACAACTGTGGACCTGAACTAACCCTTCATCTACCACTGTGGTCCTGAACTAACCCTTCATCTACCACTGTGGTCCTGAACTAACCCTTCATATACCACTGTGGACCTGAACTAACCCTTCATCTACCACTGTGGTCCTGAACTAACCCTTCATCTACCACTGAACTAACCCTTAATCTACCACTGTGGTCCTGAACTAACCCTTCATCTACCACTGTGGTCTCTTAAGAACCTAACTAACCCTTCATCTACCACTGTGGTCCTGAACTAACCCTTCATCTACCACTGTGGTCCTGAACTAACCCTTCATCTACCACTGTGGTCCTGAACTAACCCTTCATCTACCACTGTGGACCTGAACTAACCCTTCATCTACCACTGTGGACCTGAACTAACCCTTCATCTACCCTGTGGTCCTGAACTAACCCTTCATCTACCACTGTGGACCTGTACCACTGTGGACCTGAACTAACCCTTCATCTACCACTGTGGACCTGAACTAACCCTTCATCTACCACTGTGGACCTGGTCTTCATCTACCACTGTGGACCTGAACTAACCCTTCATCTACCACTGTGGTCCTGAACTAACCCTTCATCTACCACTGTGGACCTGAACTAACCCTTCATCTACCACTGTGGACCTGAACTAACCCTTCATCTACCACTGTGGACCTGAACTAACCCTTCATCTACCACTGTGGTCCTGAACTAACCCTTCATCTACCACTGTGGTCTCTTAAGAGACCTGAACTAACCCTTCATCTACCACTGAACCCTTCATCTACCACTGTGGTCCTGAACTAACCCTTCATCTACCACTGTGGACCTGAACTAACCCTTCATCTACCACTGTGGTCCTGAACTAACCCTTCATCTACCACTGTGGACCTGAACTAACCCTTCATCTACCACTGTGGACCTGAACTAACCCTTCATCTACCACTGTGGTCCTGAACTAACCCTTCATCTACCACTGTGGTCCTGAACTAACCCTTCATCTACCACTGTGGTCCTGAACTAACCCTTCATCTACCACCACGGTGGTCCTGAACTAACCCTTCTTACCACTGTGGACCTGAACTAACCCTTCATCTACCACTGTGGTCCTGAACTAACCCTTCATCTACCACGTGGTCTCTTAAGAGACCTGAACTAACCCTTCATCTACCACTGTGGTCCTGAACTAACCATTCATCTACCACTGTGGTCCTGAACTAACCCTTCATCTACCACTGTGGTCCTGAACTAACCTTCATCTACCACTGTGGTGAACCATCTACCACTGTGGTCCTGAACTAACCCTTCATCTACCACTGTGGTCTCTTAAGAGACCTGAACTAACCCTAACCCTTCATCTACCACTGTGGTCCTGAACTAACCCTTCATCTACCACTGTGGTCCTGAACTAACCCTTCATCTACCACTGTGGTCCTGAACTAACCCTTCATCTACCACTGTGGTCTCTGAACTAAGACTGTGGACCTGAACTAACCCTTCATCTACCACTGTGGACCTGAACTAACCCTTCATCTACCACTGTGGTCCTGAACTAACCCTTCATCTACCACTGTGGACCTGAACTAACCCTTCATCTACCACTGTGGTCCTGAACTAACCCTTCATCTACCACTGTGGTCCTGAACTAACCCTTCATCTACCACTGTGGTCCTGAACTAACCCTTCATCTACCACTGTGGACCTGAACTAACCCTTCATCTACCACTGTGGTCCTGACCTCATCTACCACTGTGGTCCTGAACTAACCCTTCATCTACCACTGTGGTCCTGAACTAACCCTTCATCTACCACTGTGGTCCTGAACTAACCCTTCATCTACCACTGTGGTCCTGAACTAACCCTTCATCTACCACCGTGGTCTCTTAAGAGACCTGAACTAACCCTTCATCTACCACTGTGGTCCTGAACACCATTCATCTACCACTGTGGTCCTGAACTAACCCTTCATCTACCACTGTGGTCCTGAATTAACCCTTCATATACCACTGTGGACCTGAACTAACCCTTAATCTACCACTGTGGTCCTGAACTAACCCTTCATCTACCACTGTGGTCTCTTAAGAGACCTGAACTAACCCTTAATCTACCACTGTGGACCTGAACTAACCCTTCATCTACCACTGTGGTCCTGAACTAACCCTTCATATACAACTGTGGACCTGAACTAACCCTTCATCTACCACTGTGGATCTGAACTAACCCTTCATCTACCACTGTGGTCCTGAACTAACCCTTCATCTACCACCGTGGTCTCTTAAGAGACCTGAACTAACCCTTCATCTACCACTGTGGTCCTGAACTAACCATTCATCTACCACTGTGGTCCTGAACTAACCCTTCATCTACCACTGTGGTCCTGAATTAACCCTTCATATACCACTGTGGACCTGAACTAACCCTTCATCTACCACTGTGGTCCTGAACTAACCCTTAATCTACCACGTGGTCTCTTAAGAGACCTGAACTAACCCTTCATCTACCACTGTGGTCCTGAACTAACCATTCATCTACCACTGTGGTCCTGAACTAACCCTTCATCTACCACTGTGGTCCTGAACTAACCCTTCATCTACCACTGTGGTCTCTTAAGAGACCTGAACTAACCCTTCATCTACCACTGTGGACCTGAACTAACCCTTAATCTACCACTGTGGTCCTGAACTAACCCTTCATCTACCACTGTGGTCCTGAACTAACCCTTCATCTACCACTGTGGACCTGAACTAACCCTTCATCTACCACTGTGGTCCTGAACTAACCCTTCATCTACCACTGTGGTCCTGAACTAACCCTTCATCTACCACTGTGGACCTGAACTAACCCTTAATCTACCACTGTGGTCCTGAACTAACCATTCATCTACCACTGTGGTCCTGAACTAACCCTTCATCTACCACTGTGGTCCTGAACTAACCCTTCATCTACCACTGTGGACCTGAACTAACCCTTAATCTACCACTGTGGTCCTGAACTAACCCTTCATCTACCACTGTGGTCTCCTGAACTAACCCTTCATCTACCACTGTGGTCCTGAACTAACCCTTCATCTACCACTGTGGTCCTGAACTAACCCTTCATCTACCACTGTGGACCTGAACTAACCCTTCATCTACCACTGTGGTCCTAAACTAACCCTTCATCTACCACTGTGGACCTGAACTAACCCTTCATCTACCACGTGAGGTCCTGAACTAACCCTTCATCTACCACTGTGGACCTGAACTAACCCTTCATCTACCACTGTGGTCCTGAACTAACCCTTCATCTACCACTCTCACCCTTCATCTACCACTGTGGTCCTGAACTAACCCTTCATCTACCACTGTGGTCCTGAACTAACCCTTCATCTACCACGTGGTCCTTAAGAGACCTGAACTAACCCTTCATCTACCACTGTGGTCCTGAACTAACCATTCATCTACCATCTACTTCATCTACCACTGTGGTCCTGAATTAACCCTTCATATACCACTGTGGACCTGAACTAACCCTTCAATCTACCACTGTGGTCCTGAACTAACCCTTCATCTACCACCGTGGTCTCTTAAGAGACCTGAACTAACCCTTCATCTACCACTGTGGACCTGAACTAACCCTTCATCTACCACTGTGGTCCTGAACTAACCCTTCATATACCACTGTGGACCTGAACTAACCCTTCATCTACCACTGTGGTCCTGAACTAACCCTTCATCTACCACTGTGGTCCTGAACTAACCTTCATCTACCACTGTGGTCCTGAACTAACCCTTCATCTACCACTGTGGTCCTGAACTAACCCTTCATCTACCACTGTGGACCTGAACTAACCCTTCATCTACCACTGTGGACCTGAACTAACCCTTCATCTACCACTGTGGTCCTGAACTAACCCTTCATCTACCACTGTGGTCCTGAACTAACCCTTCATCTACCACTGTGGTCCTGAACCCTTCAACCACTGTTCCATCTACCGTGGTCTCTTAAGAGACCTGAACTAACCCTTCATCTACCACTGTGGTCCTGAACTAACCATTCATCTACCACTGTGGTCCTGAACTAACCCTTCATCTACCACTGTGGTCCTGAATTAACCCTTCATATACCACTGTGGACCTGAACTAACCCTTAATCTACCACTGTGGTCCTGAACTAACCCTTCATCTACCCGTGGTCTCTAAGAGACCTGAACTAACCCTTAATCTACCACTGTGGACCTGAACTAACCCCTTCATCTACCACTGTGGACCTGAACTAACCCTTAATCTACCACTGTGGTCCTGAACTAACCCTTCATCTACCACTGTGGTCCTGAACTAACCCTTCATCTACCACTGTGGTCCTGAACTAACCCTTCATATACCACTGTGGACCTGAACTAACCCTTAATCTACCACTGTGGTCCTGAACTAACCCTTCATCTACCACTGTGGTCCTGAACTAACCCTTCATCTACCACTGTGGTCCTGAACTAACCCTTCATATACCACTGTGGACCTGAACTAACCCTTAATCTACCACTGTGGTCCTGAACTAACCCTTCATCTACCACGGTGGTCTCTTAAGAGACCTGGACTAACCCTTCATCTACCACTGTGGTCCTGAACTGACCATTCATCTACCACTGTGGTCCTGAACTAACCCTTCATCTACCACTGTGGTCCTGAATTAACCCTTCATATACCACTGTGGACCTGAACTAACCCTTAATCTACCACTGTGGTCCTGAACTAACCCTTCATCTACCACTGTGGTCTCTTAAGAGACCTGAACTAACCCTTAATCTACCACTGTGGACCTGAACTAACCCTTCATCTACCACTGTGGTCCTGAACTAACCCTTCATATACAACTGTGGACCTGAACTAACCCTTCATCTACCACTGTGGACCTGAACTAACCCTTCATCTACCACTGTGGTCCTGAACTAACCCTTCATCTACCACTGTGGTCTCTAAGAGACCTGGAACTAACCCTTCATCTACCACTGTGGTCCTGAACTAACCCTTCATCTACCACTGTGGTCCTGAACTAACCCTTCATCTACCACTGTGGTCCTGAATTAACCCTTCATATACCACTGTGGACCTGAACTAACCCTTCATCTACCACTGTGGTCCTGAACTAACCCTTCATCTACCACGTGGTCTCTTAAGAGACCTGAACTAACCCTTCATCTACCACTGTGGTCCTGAACTAACCATTCATCTACCACTGTGGTCCTGAACTAACCCTTCATCTACCACTGTGGTCCTGAACTAACCCTTCATCTACCACCGTGGTCTCTTAAGAGACCTGAACTAACCCTTCATCTACCACTGTGGTCCTGAACTAACCCTTCATCTACCACTGTGGTCCTGAACTAACCCTTCATCTACCACTGTGGTCCTGAACTAACCCTTCATCTACCACTGTGGACCTGAACTAACCCTTCATCTACCACTGTGGTCCTGAACTAACCCTTCATCTACCACGGTGGTCTCTTAAGAGACCTGGACTAACCCTTCATCTACCACTGTGGTCCTGAACTGACCATTCATCTACCACTGTGGTCCTGAACTAACCCTTCATCTACCACTGTGGTCCTGAATTAACCCTTCATATACCACTGTGGACCTGAACTAACCCTTAATCTACCACTGTGGTCCTGAACTAACCCTTCATCTACCACTGTGGTCTCTTAAGAGACCTGAACTAACCCTTAATCTACCACTGTGGACCTGAACTAACCCTTCATCTACCACTGTGGTCCTGAACTAACCCTTCATATACAACTGTGGACCTGAACTAACCCTTCATCTACCACTGTGGATCTGAACTAACCCTTCATCTACCACTGTGGTCCTGAACTAACCCTTCATCTACCACCGTGGTCTCTTAAGAGACCTGAACTAACCCTTCATCTACCACTGTGGTCCTGAACTAACCATTCATCTACCACTGTGGTCCTGAACTAACCCTTCATCTACCACTGTGGTCCTGAATTAACCCTTCATATACCACTGTGGACCTGAACTAACCCTTCATCTACCACTGTGGTCCTGAACTAACCCTTCATCTACCACGTGGTCTCTTAAGAGACCTGAACTAACCCTTCATCTACCACTGTGGTCCTGAACTAACCATTCATCTACCACTGTGGTCCTGAACTAACCCTTCATCTACCACTGTGGTCCTGAACTAACCCTTCATCTACCACCGTGGTCTCTTAAGAGACCTGAACTAACCCTTCATCTACCACTGTGGACCTGAACTAACCCTTAATCTACCACTGTGGTCCTGAACTAACCATTCATCTACCACTGTGGTCCTGAACTAACCCTTCATCTACCACTGTGGTCCTGAACTAACCCTTCATCTACCACTGTGGACCTGAACTAACCCTTCATCTACCACTGTGGTCCTGAACTAACCCTTCATCTACCACGTGGTCTCTTAAGAGACCTGAACTAACCCTTCATCTACCACTGTGGTCCTGAACTAACCATTCATCTACCACTGTGGTCCTGAACTAACCCTTCATCTACCACCGTGGTCTCTTAAGAGACCTGAACTAACCCTTCATCTACCACTGTGGACCTGAACTAACCCTTAATCTACCACTGTGGTCCTGAACTAACCCTTCATCTACCACTGTGGTCTCTTAAGAGAACTGAACTAACCCTTAATCTACCACTGTGGACCTGAACTAATCCTTCATCTACCACTGTGGTCCTGAACTAACCCTTCATATACAACTGTGGACCTGAACTAACCCTTCATCTACCACTGTGGTCCTAAACTAACCCTTCATCTACCGCTGTGGACCAGAACTAACCCTTCATCTACCACTGAGGTCCTGAACTAACCCTTCATCTACCCCTGTGGACCTGAACTAACTCTTCATCTACCACGGTGGTCCTGAACTAACCCTTCATCTACCACTGTGGTCCTGAACTAACCCTTCATCTACCACTGTGGTCCTGAACTAACCCATCTCATCTGGTCCTGAACTAACCCTTCATCTACCACCGTGGTCTCTTAAGAGACCTGAACTAACCCTTCATCTACCACTGTGGTCCTGAACTGACCATTCATCTACCACTGTGGTCCTGAACTAACCCTTCATCTACCACTGTGGTCCTGAATTAACCCTTCATATACCACTGTGGACCTGAACTAACCCTTAATCTACCACTGTGGTCCTGAACTAACCCTTCATCTACCACTGTGGTCTCTTAAGAGACCTGAACTAACCCTTCATCTACCACTGTGGACCTGAACTAACCCTTCATCTACCACTGTGGTCCTGAATTAACCCTTCATATACCACTGTACTTCATCTACCACTGTGGTCCTGAACTAACCCTTCATCTACCACTGTGGTCTCTTAAGAGAACTAACCCTTCATCTACCACTGTGGTCCTGAACTAACCATTCATCTACCACTGTGGTCCTGAACTAACCCTTCATCTACCACTGTGGTCCTGAACTAACCCTTCATCTACCACTGTGGTCTCTTAAGAGACCTGAACTAACCCTTCATCTACCACTGTGGACCTGAACTAACCCTTCATCTACCACTGTGGTCCTGAACTAACCCTTCATCTACCACTGTGGTCTCTTAAGAGACCTGAACTAACCCTTAATCTACCACTGTGGACCTGAACTAATCCTTCATCTACCACTGTGGTCCTGAACTAACCCTTCATATACAACTGTGGACCTGAACTAACCCTTCATCTACCACTGTGGTCCTAAACTAACCCTTCATCTCTGGACCAGAACTAACCCTTCATCTACCACTTGACGACCTGAACTAACCCTTCATCTACCCCTGTGGACCTGAACTAACCCTTCATCTACCACGGTGGTCCTGAACTAACCCTTCATCTACCACTGTGGATCTGAACTAACCCTTCATCTACCACTGTGGTCCTGAACTAACCCTTCATCTACCACTGTGGTCCTGAACTAACCCTTCATCTACCACCGTGGTCTCTTAAGAGACCTGAACTAACCCTTCATCTACCACTGTGGTCCTGAACTAACCATTCATCTACCACTGTGGTCCTGAACTAACCCTTCATCTACCACTGTGGTCCTGAATTAACCCTTCATATACCACTGTGGACCTGAACTAACCCTTAATCTACCACTGTGGTCCTGAACTAACCCTTCATCTACCACTGTGGTCTCTTAAGAGACCTGAACTAACCCTTAATCTACCACTGTGGACCTGAACTAACCCTTCATCTACCACTGTGGTCCTGAACTAACCCTTCATATACAACTGTGGACCTGAACTAACCCTTCATCTACCACTGTGGTCCTGAACTAACCCTTCATCTACCACTGTGGTCCTGAACTAACCCTTCATATACCACTGTGGACCTGAACTAACCCTTAATCTACCACTGTGGTCCTGAACTAACCCTTCATCTACCACTGTGGTCTCTTAAGAGACCTGAACTAACCTTTCATCTACCACTGTGGTCCTAAACTAACCCTTCATCTACTAGGACCCTTCATCACCACTGTGGTCCTGAACTAACCCTTCATCTTCCACTGTGGGTCCTGAACTAACCCTTCATCTACCACTGTGGTCCTGAACTAACCCTTCATCTACCACTGTGGTCCTGAACTAACCCTTCATCTACCACTGTGGTCCTGAACTAACCCTTCATCTACCACTGTGGACCTGAACTAACCCTTCATCTACCACTGTGGTCCTGAACTAACCCATTCATCTACCACTGTGGAACTAACCCTTCATCTACCACTGTGGTCCTGAACTAACCCTTCATCTACCACTGTGGACCTGAACTAACCCTTCATCTACCACTGTGGTCCTGAACTAACCCTTCATCTACCACTGTGGTCTCTAAGAGACCTGAACTAACCCTTCATCTACCACTGTGGTCCTGAACTAACCCATTCATCTACCACTGTGGTCCTGAACTAACCCTTCATCTACCACTGTGGTCCTGAATTAACCCTTCATATACCACTGTGGACCTGAACTAACCCTTCATCTACCACTGTGGTCCTGAACTAACCCTTCATCTACCACTGTGGTCTCTTAAGAGACCTGAACTAACCCTTAATCTACCACTGTGGACCTGAACTAACCCTTCATCTACCACTGTGGTCCTGAACTAACCCTTCATATACAACTGTGGACCTGAACTAACCCTTCATCTACCACTGTGGTCCTGAACTAACCCTTCATCTACCACTGTGGTCCTGAACTAACCCTTCATATACCACTGTGGACCTGAACTAACCCTTAATCTACCACTGTGGTCCTGAACTAACCCTTCATCTACCACTGTGGTCTCTTAAGAGACCTGAACTAACCCTTCATCTACCACTGTGGTCCTGAACTAACCCTTCATCTACCACTGTGGTCCTGAACTAACCCTTCATCTACCACCGTGGTCTCTTAAGAGACCTGAACTAACCCTTCATCTACCACTGTGGTCCTGTACTAACCATTAATCTACCACTGTGGTCCTGAACTAACCCTTCATCTACCACTGTGGTCCTTAATTAACCCTTCATCTACCGCTGTGGTCCTAAACTAACCCTTCATCTACCACTGTGGTCCTAAACTAACCCTTCATCTACCGCTGTGGACCGGAACTAACCCTTCATCTACCACTGAGGTCCTGAACTAACCCTTCATCTACCCCTGTGGACCTGAACTAACCCTTCATCTACCCACTGTGGACCTGAACTAACTCTTCATCTACCACGGTGGTCCTGAACTAACCCTTCATCTACCACTGTGGATCTGAACTAACCCTTCATCTACCACTGTGGTCCTGAATTAACCCTTCATATACCACTGTGGACCTGAACTAACCCTTCATCTACCACTGTGGTCCTGAACTAACCCTTCATCTACCACCGTGGTCTCTTAAGAGACCTGAACTAACCCTTCATCTACCACTGTGGTCCTGAACTAACCATTCATCTACCACTGTGGTCCTGAACTAACCCTTCATCTACCACTGTGGTCCTGAATTAACCCTTCATATACCACTGTGGACCTGAACTAACCCTTAATCTACCACTGTGGTCCTGAACTAACCCTTCATCTACCACTGTGGTCTCTTAAGAGACCTGAACTAACCCTTAATCTACCACTGTGGACCTGAACTAATCCTTCATCTACCACTGTGGTCCTGAACTAACCCTTCATATACAACTGTGGACCTGAACTAACTTCATCTACCACTGTGGTCCTAAACTAACCCTTCATCTACTGTGGTCCGGAACTAACCCTTCATCTACCACTGTGGTCCTGAACTAACCCTTCATCTACCACCGTGGTCTCTTAAGAGACCTGAACTAACCCTTCATCTACCACTGTGGTCTGAACTAACCCTTCATCTACCACTGTGGTCCTGAACTAACCCTTCATCTACCACTGTGGTCCTGAACTAACCCTTCATCTACCACTGTGGACCTGAACTAATCCTTCATCTACCACTGTGGTCCTGAACTAACCCTTCATATACCACTGTGGACCTGAACTAACCCTTCATCTACCACTGTGGTCCTGAACTAACCCTTCATCTACCACTGTGGTCCTGAACTAACCCTTCATCTACCACTGTGGACCTGAACTAACCCTTCATCTACCACTGTGGTCCTGAACTAACCCTTCATCTACCACGTGGTCTCTTAAGAGACCTGAATAACCCTTCATCTACCACTGTGGTCCTGAACTGACCATTCATCTACCACTGTGGTCCTGAACTAACCCTTCATCTACCACTGTGGTCCTGAATTAACCCTTCATATACCACTGTGGACCTGAACTAACCCTTAATCTACCACTGTGGTCCTGAACTAACCCTTCATCTACCACTGGTGGACCTGAACTAACCCTTCATCTACCACTGTGGACCTGAACTAACCCTTCATCTACCACTGTGGTCCTGAACTAACCCTTCATCTACCACTGTGGACCTGAACTAACCCTTCATCTACCACTGTGGTCCTGAACTAACCATTCATCTACCCTGTGGTCCTGAACTCATCTACCACTGTGGTCCTGAACTAACCCTTCATCTACCACCGTGGTCTCTTAAGAGACCTGAACTAACCCTTCATCTACCACTGTGGACCTGAACTAACCCTTAATCTACCACTGTGGTCCTGAACTAACCCTTCATCTACCACTGTGGTCTCTTAAGAGACCTGAACTAACCCTTAATCTACCACTGTGGACCTGAACTAATCCTTCATCTACCACTGTGGTCCTGAACTAACCCTTCATATACAACTGTGGACCTGAACTAACCCTTCATCTACCACTGTGGTCCTAAACTAACCCTTCATCTACCGCTGTGGACCAGAACTAACCCTTCATCTACCACTGAGGTCCTGAACTAACCCTTCATCTACCCCTGTGGACCTGAACTAACTCTTCATCTACCACGGTGGTCCTGAACTAACCCTTCATCTACCACTGTGGATCTGAACTTACCCTTCATCTACCACTGTGGTCCTGAACTAACCCTTCATCTACCACTGTGGTCCTGAACTAACCCTTCATCTACCACCGTGGTCTCTTAAGAGACCTGAACTAACCCTTCATCTACCACTGTGGTCCTGAACTGACCATTCATCTACCACTGTGGTCCTGAACTAACCCTTCATCTACCACTGTGGTCCTGAATTAACCCTTCATATACCACTGTGGACCTGAACTAACCCTTAATCTACCACTGTGGTCCTGAACTAACCCTTCATCTACCACTGTGGTCTCTTAAGAGACCTGAACTAACCCTTAATCTACCACTGTGGACCTGAACTAACCCTTCATCTACCACTGTGGTCCTGAACTAACCCTTCATATACAACTGTGGACCTGAACTAACCCTTCATCTACCACTGTGGTCCTGAACTAACCCTTCATCTACCACTGTGGTCCTGAACTAACCCTTCATATACCACTGTGGACCTGAACTAACCCTTAATCTACCACTGTGGTCCTGAACTAATCCTTCATCTACCACGGTGGTCTCTTAAGAGACCTGAACTAACCTTTCATCTACCACTGTGGTCCTAAACTAACCCTTCATCTACCGCTGTGGACCGGAACTAACCCTTCATCTTCCACTGAGGTCCTGAACTAACCCTTCATCTACCCCTGTGGACCTGAACTAACCCTTCATCTACCACTGTGGTCCTGAACTAACCCTTCATCTACCACTGTGGTCCTGAACTAACCCTTCATCTACCACCGTGGTCTCTTAAGAGACCTGAACTAACCCTTCATCTACCACTGTGGTCCTGAACTAACCATTCATCTACCACTGTGGTCCTGAACTAACCCTTCATCTACCACTGTGGTCCTGAATTAACCCTTCATATACCACTGTGGACCTGAACTAACCCTTCATCTACCACTGTGGTCCTGAACTAACTTGTGGTCTCTTAAGAGACCTGAACTAACCCTTAATCTACCACTGTGGACCTGAACTAACCCTTCATCTACCACTGTGGTCCTGAACTAACCCTTCATATACAACTGTGGACCTGAACTAACCCTTCATCTACCACTGTGGTCCTGAACTAACCCTTCATCTACCACTGTGGTCCTGAACTAACCCTTCATATACCACTGTGGACCTGAACTAACCCTTAATCTACCACTGTGGTCCTGAACTAACCCTTCATCTACCACGGTGGTAAGAGACCTGAACTAACCCTTCATCTACCACTGTGGTCCTGAACTAACCCTTCATCTACCATCTACCACACCGTGGTGTGAGACCTGAACTAACAGTTCATCTACCACTGTGGTCCTTCATTAATCTACCACTGTGGTCCTGAACTAACCCTTCATCTACCATCATTACCCTTCATATACCACTGTGGACCTGAACTAACCCTTCATCTACCACTGTGGTCCTAAACTAACCCTTCATCTACCGCTGTGGACCGGAACTAACCCTTCATCTACCACCAGGTCCTGAACTAACCCTTCATCTACCCCTGTGGACCTGAACTAACCCTTCATCTACCCACTGTGGACCTGAACTAACTCTTCATCTACCACGGTGGTCCTGAACTAACCCTTCATCTACCACTGTATCCTGGATCTGAACTAACCCTTCATCTACCACTGTGGTCCTGAATTAACCCTTCATCTACCACTGTGGACCTGAACTAACCCTTCATCTACCACTGTGGTCCTGAACTAACCCTTCATCTACCACTGTGGTCTCTTAAGAGACCTGAACTAACCCTTCATCTACCACTGTGGTCCTGAACTAACCATTCATCTACCACTGTGGTCCTGAACTAACCCTTCATCTACCACCCTGAATTAACCCTTCATCTACCACTGTGGACCTGAACTAACCCTTAATCTACCACTGTGGTCCTGAACTAACCCTTCATCTACCACTGTGGTCTTAACCCTTAATCTACCACTGTGGACCTGAACTAATCCTTCATCTACCACTGTGGTCCTGAACTAACCCTTCATATACAACTGTGGACCTGAACTAACCCTTCATCTACCACTGTGGTCCTAAACTAACCCTTCATCTACCGCTGTGGACCGGAACTAACCCTTCATCTACCACTGAGGTCCTGAACTAACCCTTCATCTACCACCGTGGTCTCTTAAGAGACCTGAACTAACCCTTCATCTACCACTGTGGATCTGAACTAACCCTTCATCTACCACTGTGGTCCTGAACTAACCCTTCATCTACCACTGTGGTCCTGAACTAACCCTTCATCTACCACCGTGGTCTCTTAAGAGACCTGAACTAACCCTTCATCTACCACTGTGGTCCTGAACTAACCATTCATCTACCACTGTGGTCCTGAACTAACCCTTCATCTACCACTGTGGTCCTGAATTAACCCTTCATATACCACTGTGGACCTGAACTAACCCTTAATCTACCACTGTGGTCCTGAACTAACCCTTCATCTACCACCGTGGTCTCTTAAGAGACCTGAACTAACCCTTCATCTACCACTGTGGTCCTGAACTAACCATTCATCTACCACTGTGGTCCTGAACTAACCCTTCATCTACCACTGTGGTCCTGAATTAACCCTTCATATACCACTGTGGACCTGAACTAACCCTTCATCTACCACTGTGGTCCTGAACTAACCCTTCATCTACCACTGTGGTCTCTTAAGAGACCTGAACTAACCCTTAATCTACCACTGTGGACCTGAACTAATCCTTCATCTACCACTGTGGTCCTGAACTAACCCTTCATATACAACTGTGGACCTGAACTAACCCTTCATCTACCACTGTGGTCCTAAACTAACCCTTCATCTACCGCTGTGGACCGGAACTAACCCTTCATCTACCACTGAGGTCCTGAACTAACCCTTCATCTACCACCGTGGTCTCTTAAGAGACCTGAACTAACCCTTCATCTACCACTGTGGATCTGAACTAACCCTTCATCTACCACTGTGGTCCTGAACTAACCCTTCATCTACCACTGTGATCCTGAACTAACCCTTCATCTACCACCGTGGTCTCTTAAGAGACCTGAACTAACCCTTCATCTACCACTGTGGTCCTGAACTAACCATTCATCTACCACTGTGGTCCTGAACTAACCCTTCATCTACCACTGTGGTCCTGAATTAACCCTTCATATACCACTGTGGACCTGAACTAACCCTTAATCTACCACTGTGGTCCTGAACTAACCCTTCATCTACGACCGTGGTCTCTTAAGACACCTGAACTAACCCTTCATCTACCACTGTGGTCCTGAACTAACCATTCATCTACCACTGTGGTCCTGAACTAACCCTTCATCTACCACTGTGGTCCTGAATTAACCCTTCATATACCACTGTGGACCTGAACTAACCCTTCATCTACCACTGTGGTCCTGAACTAACCCTTCATCTACCACTGTGGTCTCTTAAGAGACCTGAACTAACCCTTAATCTACCACTGTGGACCTGAACTAACCCTTCATCTACCACTGTGGTCCTGAACTAACCCTTCATATACAACTGTGGACCTGAACTAACCCTTCATCTACCACTGTGGTCCTGAACTAACCCTTCATCTACCACTGTGGTCCTGAACTAACCCTTCATATACCACTGTGGACCTGAACTAACCCTTCATCTACCACTGTGGTCCTGAACTAATCCTTCAACCCTTCTTAAGAGACCTGAACTAACCTTTCATCTACCACTGTGGTCCTAAACTAACCCTTCATCTACCGCTGTGGACCGGAACTAACCCTTCATCTTCCACTGAGGTCCTGAACTAACCCTTCATCTACCCCTGTGGACCTGAACTAACCCTTCATCTACCCACTGTGGACCTGAACTAACTCTTCATCTACCACGGTGGTCCTGAACTAACCCTTCATCTACCACTGTGGATCTGAACTAACCCTTCATCTACCACTGTGGTCCTGAACTAACCCTTCATCTACCACTGTGGTCCTGAACTAACCCTTAATCTACCACCGTGGTCTCTTAAGAGACCTGAACTAACCCTTCATCTACCACTGTGGTCCTGAACTAACCATTCATCTACCACTGTGGTCCTGAACTAACCCTTCATCTACCACTGTGGTCCTGAATTAACCCTTCATATACCACTGTGGACCTGAACTAACCCTTCATCTACCACTGTGGTCCTGAACTAACCCTTCATCTACCACTGTGGTCTCTTAAGAGACCTGAACTAACCCTTAATCTACCACTGTGGACCTGAACTAACCCTTCATCTACCACTGTGGTCCTGAACTAACCCTTCATATACAACTGTGGACCTGAACTAACCCTTCATCTACCACTGTGGTCCTGAACTAACCCTTCATCTACCACTGTGGTCCTGAACTAACCCTTCATATACCACTGTGGACCTGAACTAACCCTTAATCTACCACTGTGGTCCTGAACTAACCCTTCATCTACCACGGTGGTCTCTTAAGAGACCTGAACTAACCCTTCATCTACCACTGTGGTCCTGAACTAACCCTTCATCTACCACTGTGGTCCTGAACTAACCCTTCATCTACCACCGTGGTCTCTTAAGAGACCTGAACTAACCCTTCATCTACCACTGTGGTCCTGTACTAACCATTAATCTACCACTGTGGTCCTGAACTAACCCTTCATCTACCACTGTGGTCCTTCATTAACCCTTCATATACCACTGTGGACCTGAACTTACCCTTCATCTACCGCTGTGGTCCTAAACTAACCCTTCATCTACCGCTGTGGACCGGAACTAACCCTTTATCTACCACTGAGGTCCTGAACTAACCCCTCATCTACCCCTGTGGACCTGAACTAACCCTTCATCTACCCACTGTGGACCTGAACTAACTCTTCATCTACCACGGTGGTCCTGAACTAACCCTTCATCTACCACTGTGGATCTGAACTAACCCTTCATCTACCACTGTGGTCCTGAATTAACCCTTCATATACCACTGTGGACCTGAACTAACCCTTCATCTACCACTGTGGTCCTGAACTAACCCTTCATCTACCACCGTGGTCTCTTAAGAGACCTGAACTAACCCTTCATCTACCACTGTGGTCCTGAACTAACCATTCATCTACCACTGTGGTCCTGAACTAACCCTTCATCTACCACTCTGGTCCTGAATTAACCCTTCATTTACCACTGTGGACCTGAACTAACCCTTAATCTACCACTGTGGTCCTGAACTAACCCTTCATCTACCACTGTGGTCTCTTAAAAGACCTGAACTAACCCTTAATCTACCACTGTGGACCTGAACTAATCCTTCATCTACCACTGTGGTCCTGAACTAACCCTTCATATACAACTGTGGACCTGAACTAACCCTTCATCTACCACTGTGGTCCTAAACTAACCCTTCATCTACCGCTGTGGACCGGAACTAACCCTTCATCTACCACTGAGGTCCTGAACTAACCCTTCATCTACCACTGTGGATCTGAACTAACCCTTCATCTACCACTGTGGTCCTGAACTAACCCTTCATCTACCACTGTGATCCTGAACTAACCCTTCATCTACCACAGTGGTCTCTTAAGAGACCTGAACTAACCCTTCATCTACCACTGTGGTCCTGAACTAACCATTCATCTACCACTGTGGTCCTGAACTAACCCTTCATCTACCACTGTGGTCCTGAATTAACCCTTCATCTACCACTGTGGACCTGAACTAACCCTTAATCTACCACTGTGGTCCTGAACTAACCCTTCATCTACCACTCTTAAGACACCTGAACTAACCCTTCATCTACCACTGTGGTCCTGAACTAACCATTCATCTACCACTGTGGTCCTGAACTAACCCTTCATCTACCACTGTGGTCCTGAATTAACCCTTCATATACCACTGTGGACCTGAACTAACCCTTAATCTACCACTGTGGTCCTGAACTAACCCTTCATCTACCACTGTGGTCTCTTAAGAGACCTGAACTAACCCTTAATCTACCACTGTGGACCTGAACTAACCCTTCATCTACCACTGTGGTCCTGAACTAACCCTTCATATACAACTGTGGACCTGAACTAACCCTTCATCTACCACTGTGGTCCTGAACTAATCCTTCATCTACCACGGTGGTCTCTTAAGAGACCTGAACTAACCTTTCATCTACCACTGTGGTCCTAAACTAACCCTTCATCTACCGCTGTGGACCGGAACTAACCCTTCATCTTCCACTGAGGTCCTGAACTAACCCTTCATCTACCCCTGTGGACCTGAACTAACCCTTCATCTACCCACTGTGGACCTGAACTAACTCTTCATCTACCACGGTGGTCCTGAACTAACCCTTCATCTACCACTGTGGATCTGAACTAACCCTTCATCTACCACTGTGGTCCTGAACTAACCCTTCATCTACCACTGTGGTCCTGAACTAACCCTTAATCTACCACCGTGGTCTCTTAAGAGACCTGAACTAACCCTTCATCTACCACTGTGGTCCTGAACTAACCATTCATCTACCACTGTGGTCCTGAACTAACCCTTCATCTACCACTGTGGTCCTGAATTAACCCTTCATATACCACTGTGGACCTGAACTAACCCTTCATCTACCACTGTGGTCCTGAACTAACCCTTCATCTACCACTGTGGTCTCTTAAGAGACCTGAACTAACCCTTAATCTACCACTGTGGACCTGAACTAACCCTTCATCTACCACTGTGGTTCATCTACCACTGTGGTCCTGAACTAACCCTTCATCTACCACTGTGGTCCTGAACTAACCCTTCATCTACCACTGTGGTCCTGATACCTGTGGACCTGAACTTCTTAATCTACCACTGTGGTCCTGAACTAACCCTTCATCTACCACGGTGGTCTTAAGAGACCTGAACTAACCCTTCATCTACCACTGTGGTCCTGAACTAACCCTTCATCTACCACTGTGGTCCTGAACTAACCCTTCATCTACCACCGTGGTCTCTTAAGAGACCTGAACTAACCCTTCATCTACCACTGTGGTCCTGTACTAACCATTAATCTACCACTGTGGTCCTGAACTAACCCTTCATCTACCACTGTGGTCCTTCATTAACCCTTCATATACCACTGTGGACCTGAACTTAACCTTCATCTACCGCTGTGGTCCTAAACTAACCCTTCATCTACCGCTGTGGACTGAACTAACCCTTTATCTACCACTGAGGTCCTGAACTAACCCCTCATCTACCCCTGTGGACCTGAACTAACCCTTCATCTACCCACTGTGGACCTGAACTAACTCTTCATCTACCACGGTGGTCCTGAACTAACCCTTCATCTACCACTGTGGATCTGAACTAACCCTTCATCTACCACTGTGGTCCTGAATTAACCCTTCATATACCACTGTGGACCTGAACTAACCCTTCATCTACCACTGTGGTCCTGAACTAACCCTTCATCTACCACCGTGGTCTCTTAAGAGACCTGAACTAACCCTTCATCTACCACTGTGGTCCTGAACTAACCATTCATCTACCACTGTGGTCCTGAACTAACCCTTCATCTACCACTCTGGTCCTGAATTAACCCTTCATTTACCACTGTGGACCTGAACTAACCCTTAATCTACCACTGTGGTCCTGAACTAACCCTTCATCTACCACTGTGGTCTCTTAAGAGACCTGAACTAACCCTTAATCTACCACTGTGGACCTGAACTAACCCTTCATCTACCACTGTGGTCCTGAACTAACCCTTCATATACAACTGTGGACCTGAACTAACCCTTCATCTACCACTGTGGTCCTAAACTAACCCTTCATCTACCGCTGTGGACCGGAACTAACCCTTCATCTACCACTGAGGTCCTGAACTAACCCTTCATCTACCACGTGGTCTCTTAAGAGACCTGAACTAACCCTTCATCTACCACTGTGGATCTGAACTAACCCTTCATCTACCACTGTGGTCCTGAACTAACCCTTCATCTACCACTGTGATCCTGAACTAACCCTTCATCTACCACCGTGGTCTCTTAAGAGACCTGAACTAACCCTTCATCTACCACTGTGGTCCTGAACTAACCATTCATCTACCACTGTGGTCCTGAACTAACCCTTCATCTACCACTGTGGTCCTGAATTAACCCTTCATATACCACTGTGGACCTGAACTAACCCTTAATCTACCACTGTGGTCCTGAACTAACCCTTCATCTACGACCGTGGTCTCTTAAGACACCTGAACTAACCCTTCATCTACCACTGTGGTCCTGAACTAACCATTCATCTACCACTGTGGTCCTGAACTAACCCTTCATCTACCACTGTGGTCCTGAATTAACCCTTCATATACCACTGTGGACCTGAACTAACCCTTAATCTACCACTGTCGTCCTGAACTAACCCTTCATCCACCACTGTGGTCTCTTAAGAGACCTGAACTAACCCTTAATCTACCACTGTGGACCTGAACTAACCCTTCATCTACCACTGTGGTCCTGAACTAACCCTTCATATACAACTGTGGACCTGAACTAACCCTTCATCTACCACTGTGGTCCTGAACTAACCCTTCATCTACCACTGTGATCCTGAACTAACCCTTCATATACCACTGTGGACCTGAACTAACCCTTCATCTACCACGGTGGTCTCTTAAGAGACCTGAACTAACCCTTCATCTACCACTGTGGTCCTGAACTAACCCTTCATCTACCACTGTGGTCCTGAACTAACCCTTCATCTACCACTGTGGTCTCTTAAGAGACCTGAACTAACCCTTAATCTACCACTGTGGACCTGAACTAACCCTTCATCTACCACTGTGGTCCTGAACTAACCCTTCATCTACCACTGTGGTCCTGAACTAACCCTTCATATACCACTGTGGACCTGAACTAACCCTTCATCTACCACTGTGGTCCTGAACTAACCCTTCATCTACCGCTGTGGACCGGAACTAACCCTTAATCTACCACTGTGGTCCTGAACTAATCCTTCATCTACCACGGTGGTCTCTTAAGAGACCTGAACTAACCCTTCATCTACCACTGTGGTCCTGGCCTAACCCTTCATCTACCACTGTGGTCCTGAACTAACCCTTCATCTACCACTGTGGACCTGAACTAACCCTTCATCTACCACTGTGGACCTGAACTAACCCTTCATCTACCCCTGTGGACCTGAACTTACCCTTCATCTACCACTGTGGACCTGAACTAACCCTTCATCTACCACTGTGGACCTGAACTAACCCTTCATCTACCCCTGTGGACCTGAACCAACCCTTCATCTACCACTGTGGACCTGAACTAACCCTTCATCTACCACTGTGGACCTGAACTAACCCTTCATCTACCACTGTGGTCCTGACTAATCCTTCATCTACCACTGTGGTCCTGAACTAACCCTTCATCTCATCTTATACTTATTTAATCTTCTTTCTGACACAAGCTAAAGTGGGCACGCACACACACACACACACACACACACACACACACACACACACACACACACACACACACACACACACACACACACACACACACACACACCGACAACTAAGGGCTTCTACACTGATAGGTAGACAGGCAGACTAAAGAGCAGGGCTAAACCCCTGCACTATAAACAATTGGCTACAGATAACATGAATCTAAACAATAAGTCCCAGGTAGGACAACGGCCAGGATAAGACAGGCTAAGCCACTGTACCCGTTCTCTTATAGATGGGAGGTTTGTGGTAGATGTTGGGTTCGCCTGAGGCTGGGGAAAGAGAGAGAAGGAGGGAGGGAGAAAGAGAGAACAAGAGAAGGAAGAAGAGTGATGTGAAACATGGAGGAGTGAGGGAGGGAGGGGTAGAATGAGGTAAAGGAAGAAGTACAAAGAGAAGCGCTGTACCGTATCATAGCTACCGTAGCTGATAACGAGAGAGTTTGAGGAAATATAAAAATCGAGGAGGAGCAGAAGTGGAGAATATGGAAGGATGAGGAGATGAAGAGAGGGCACCGCGTCCCAAATGACACCCTATTCCATATATATTGCGCCACTATAAAGAACAGGGGGCCATTTGGAACGCAGATGAAGTGTAGTCCTACCTGGCATATGGAAATGCTTGGGGGCGTGGTATGTGGTAGAAGAACTAGGCCGTCCCTCGAGCGAGCCGTAATAGGGCGAGCTCCTGCCACTCTCAGAACCTGCAGCCAGCACTAGCCAATCACAGCAAAGGAAACATGAGCATGAAGAAATCCTTTGTCCTGCCCTCCAGTCCCTCCCAACCAATCATAGCCAAAGATGATCAACAGCATCTGCCAGGCAATCACCTGAGCCAATTAGGTGCAGTATGCATTTCAACAGCATTGAGGAAAGGCATACTGCACCATATGAGCACAGGAAGCTAGAAGGAATGTTATAAGTCTCTTTCCCCTTCTGATCACTGCCGTTGACAGCACTAACTGCTGTAAGTGATACGGTGGAAGATCTATCCATTGCTTTTATGGTCAGTAGCCAGAAATGGAAGGAGATTGACAGGAAGAGGAGGAATGTATTTGCACAGCACTTTCAGAAACAGATTTATTCCAGAGTGCTGAACAGCAACCTGACGCTAGACCCTCTTGCTCTTTAATGCATTTGTAAAAAGCGCTACACAAATACGATTTAATTGATTGAACGGTTGATTGATTGGTTGATTGAGTGAGTGCATGTGTGACTCACCGGGGTGTCCATAGTGCTGCGGTGAGCAAGGCGTGATGGGAGACATGGCTTGACGGCTGAAGAAGGGAGAGTCCATGTAGCCGGGGCTGGAACACTGTCTCTGTCTCATGTCTACACTGTCATATAGCTTCTAGAGGGGGGGGGGAGTGAAAGAGAGGGAGACAGAGATAGAGTGATGGGAAAGGGAAAAGAGAGGGAGATATACAGGGAGTCTAACTATCTAACTATAAAGAACTATCCACCTATCCAAAGGCAACTGATCGCAGAAATTATTCTTCATTCTGTTGGAAACACGGTAACTAACCTGAGAACAGAGAGTCCCAGGTGACTGTAAAACAACACGGTTACTAACCTGAGAACAGAGAGTCCCAGGTGACTGTAAAACAACACGGTTACTAACCTGAGAACAGAGAGTCCCAAGTGACTGAAAAACAACAAGGTTACTAACCTGAGAACAGAGAGTCCCAAGTGACTACAAAACAACACGGTTACTAACCTGAGAACAGAGAGTCCCAGGTGACTACAAAACAACACGGTTACTAACCTGAGAACAGAGAGTCCCAGGTGACTGAAAAACAACACGGTTACTAACCTGAGAACACAGAGTCCCAAGTGACTGAAAAACAACATGGTTACTAACCTGAGAATAGAGAGTCCCAAGTGACTGAAAAACAACAAGGTTACTAACCTGAGAACAGAGAGTCCCAGGTGACTGTAAAACAACACGGTTACTAACCTGAGAACAGAGAGTCCCAGGTGACTGAAAAACAACAAGGTTACTAACCTGAGAACAGAGAGTCCCAGGTGACTGAAAAACAACAAGGTTACTAACCTGAGAACAGAGAGTCCCAAGTGACTACAAAACAACACGGTTACTAACCTGAGAACAGAGAGTCCCAGGTGACTGTAAAACAACACGGTTACTAACCTGAGAACAGAGAGTCCCAGGTGACTACAAAACAACACGGTTACTAACCTGAGAACAGAGAGTCCCAAGTGACTGAAAAACAACACGGTTACTAACCTGAGAACAGAGAGTCCCAAGTGACTGAAAAACAACAAGGTTACTAAAGTCCCAGGTGACTGTAAAACAACAACTAACCTGAGAACAGAGTCCCAGGTGACTACAAAACAACACGGTTACTAACCTGAGAACAGAGAGTCCCAGGTGACTGAAAAACAACAAGGTTACTAACCTGAGAACAGAGAGTCCCAGGTGACTGTAAAACAACACGGTTACTAACCTGAGAACAGAGAGTCCCAGGTGACTACAAAACAACACGGTTACTAACCTGAGAACAGAGAGTCCCAGGTGACTGTAAAACAACACGGTTACTAACCTGAGAACAGAGAGTCCCAAGTGACTGAAAAACAACAAGGTTACTAACCTGAGAACAGAGAGTCCCAAGTGACTACAAAACAACACGGTTACTAACCTGAGAACAGAGAGTCCCAAGTGACTACAAAACAACACGGTTACTAACCTGAGAACAGAGAGTCCCAGGTGACTACAAAACAACACGGTTACTAACCTGAGAACAGAGAGTCCCAGGTGACTACAAAACAACACGGTTACTAACCTGAGAACAGAGAGTCCCAAGTGACTGAAAAAGAAATACATGAGAAAGAAATAAGGCAGAAGTCATTGTCTGAAGCATAATGGACCATTATCTCAACCGTGGAAATGGATTCAGTTCAGTCTACATTGACATCAAGTTTAGAAATATACAGCATTTGTCAGTGAATTTAGTGAAAAAGTATAAGAAAATAACGTAGGTGTATTTCCTGATAGTTTCATAGCATGTAATACCTCTCCATAGCTGAAGGTCTCTATGTCATCTGAGGAGTATCTGGGGTAGGGCTGGGAGGATGATATGGTAGGATGATTATGTTGCTGGTAGGATGATATGGTAGGATGATTCTGTGGCTGGTAGGATGATATGGTAGGATGATTCTGTGGCTGGTAGGATGATATGGTAGGATGATTATGTTGCTGGTAGGATGATATGGTAGGATGATTCTGTAGCTGGTAGGATGATATGGTAGGATGATTATGTGGCTGGTAGGATGATATATTAGGATGATTCTGTTGCTGGTAGGATGATATGAGGTCAGGTGGCTGGACCTCATATATGGCCTTGACCTTAGGCAGTGCGGCAAAGTCCTTATAGTCTGGCATCACATTCTCCACCCTGGCCTGGGGTGGGACAGGACATGACACAGACACACACACACACACAAACACACACACACACACACACACACACACACACACACACACACACACACACACACACACACACACACACACACACACACACACACACACACACACACACACGCATGCACACACGCACACACACACACAAAGAAACAACCACACACACACAGGACATGAAAGACATTTACGCATGAAAACCCAATGACAGGGATAGCGTGCTGCAGACTGTAGAGCATGCTGACAGTACAAGCCCTACACTTACACAACACACACTGTACAGTGAACATGTGACTGACTGCTGACTATGTACTACAGGGTCTGACAACTCCCTGAGATGACCTCCAGCTCCACAAAGTAGTGAGAGAGAGAGAGTGAGAGAGAGAGAGAGAGAGAGAGAGAGAGAGAGAGAGAGAGAGAGAGAGCTTACTCTGTGTTTTGCAATCATCCATCACCCTGAGCAAAAAGGTCATGGATTACGAGGCCAGAGCTCAGAGAACAAACACTGTCTCTACGTGTGTTTATGTGCATGCAAGTGTAATCTAATATTTCCAACAGCAGTAGTGACTCTACAGGACAGTTCAGAAAAGACTAGTTGCAGTCCAAACAGAGCACACAGTCACACACACACAGGCTGTGTTCCAACATAAGAGACGGACATAACAAGAGGACCTCGGTAGCAGTGTAAGGTCAGGTGTCAGGGTTCAGGGGTGAGTGATGAGTGGAGTATGAACCGGTGTCTCCTATCTGTATTGGGCAGGGCCACAGTGACAGTCACAATTATCTCTCCTTCCTCCCAAAGTGTGCACTTGTTCACTTCCCTTCACTGATTTAACATGGTCCATTCACACCTGCACAGTTGTGAAGAGGGCATGACAGTGCCTCTTCCCCCTCAGAAGATTTGGCACGGGCCCTCAGATCCTCAAAGAGTTATACAGATGCACCATCGAGAGCATTTTGACTGGCTTTTTCACCGCTTGGTATGGTAAATGCACCGCCCTGGACCGCACGGCGCTACAGAGGGTGGTGCGGACTGCCCAGTACAGTAGCCGAGCTCCATGCCATCCAGAACCTCTATATTAAGAGGTGTCAGAGGAAGGCCCCAAAAAATTGCCAAAGACTCTATCCTGATGCCAATGTACCCTCCTTAATGTAAATATCTACCTCAATTACCTTGTTATTATCTATCCTGATGCCACTTTACCCTCCTTAATGTACATATCTACCTCAATTACCTTGTTATTATCTATCCTGATGCCTAGTCACTTTACCCTCCTTAATGTAAATATCTACCTCAATTACCTTGTTATTATCTATCCTGATGCCTAGTCACTTTACCCTCCTTAATGTAAATATCTACCTCAATTACCTTGTTATTATCTATCCTGATGCCTAGTCACTTTACCCTCCTTAATGTAAATATCTACCTCAATTACCTTGTTATTATCTATCCTGATGCCTAGTCACTTTACCCTCCTTAATGTAAATATCTACCTCAATTACCTTGTTATTATCTATCCTGATGCCTAGTCACTTTACCCTCCTTAATGTAAATATCTACCTCAATTACCTTGTTATTATCTATCCTGATGCCTAGTCACTTTACCCTCCTTAATGTACATATCTACCTCAATTACCTTGTTATTATCTATCCTGATGCCACTTTACCCTCCTTAATGTAAATATCTACCTCAATTACCTTGTTATTATCTATCCTGATGCCTAGTCACTTTACCCTCCTTAATGTAAATATCTACCTCAATTACCTTGTTATTATCTATCCTGATGCCACTTTACCCTCCTTAATCTAAATATCTACCTAAATTACCTTGTTATTATCTATCCTGATGCCTAGTCACTTAATGTAAATTTACCCAATTCCTTTAATGTCACTTTACATATCTACCTCAATTACCTTGTTATTATCTATCCTGATGACTAGTCACTTTACCCTCCTTAATGTAAATATCTACCTCAATTACCTTGTTATTATCTATCCTGATGCCTAGTCAGTTTACCCTCCTTAATGTACATATCTACCTCAATTACCTTGTTATTATCTATCCTGATGCCACTTTACCCTCCTTAATGTAAATATCTACCTCAATTACCTTGTTATTATCTATCCTGATGCCTAGTCACTTTACCCTCCTTAATGTAAATATCTACCTCAATTACCTTGTTATTATCTATCCTGATGACACTTTACCCTCCTTAATGTAAATATGTACCTCAATTACCTTGCTATGATCTATCCTGATGTCACTTTACCCTCCTTAATGTACATATCTACCTCAATTACCTTGTTATTATCTATCCGGATGCCTAGTCACTTTACCCTCCTCAATGTAAATATCTACCTAAAGTTACCTTGTTATTATCTATCCTGATGCCTAGTCACTTTACCTCCTTAATGTAAATATCTACCTCAATTACCTTGTTATTATCTATCCTGATGCCACTTTACCCTCCTTAATGTAAATATCTACCTCAATTACCTTGTTATTATCTATCCTGATGCCACTTTACCCTCCTTAATGTAAATATCTACCTCAATTACCTTGTTATTGTCTATCCTGATGCCACTTTACCCTCCTTAATGTACATATGTACCCCAATTACCTTGTTATTATCTATCCTGATGCCACTTTACCCTCCTTAATGTAAATATCTACCTCAATTACCTTGTTATTATCTATCCTGATGCCACTTTACCCTCCTTAATGTAAATATCTACCTCAATTACCTTGTTATTATCTATCCTGATGCCTAGTCACTTTACCCTCCTTAATGTAAATATCTACCTCAATTACCTTGTTATTATCTATCCTGATGCCTAGTTACTTTACCCTCCTTAATGTAAATATCTACCTCAATTACCTTGTTATTATCTATCCTGATGCCTAGTCACTTTACCCTCCTTAATGTAAATATCTACCTCAATTACCTTCTTATTATCTATCCTGATGTCACTTTACCCTCCTTAATGTAAATATCTACCTAAATTACCTTGTTATTATCTATCCTGATGCCTAGTCACTTTACCCTCGTTAATGTAAATATCTACCTCAATTACCTTGTTATTATCTATCCTGATGCCTAGTCACTTTACCCTCCTTAATGTAAATATCTACCTCAATTACCTTGTTATTATCTATCCTGATGTCACTTTGCCCTCCTTAATGTAAATATCTACCTCAATTACCTGGTTATTATCTATCCAGATGCCACTTTACCCTCCTTAATGTAAATATCTACCTAAATTACCTTGTTATTATCTATCCTGATGCCTAGTCACTTTACCCTCCTTAATGTACATATCTACCTCAATTACCTTGTTATTATCTATCCTGATGCCTAGTCACTTTACCCTCCTTAATGTAAATATCTACCTCAATTACCTTGTTATTATCTATCCTGATGTCACTTTGCCCTCCTTAATGTAAATATCTACCTCAATTACCCGGTTATTATCTATCCAGATGCCACTTTACCCTCCTTAATGTAAATATCTACCTCAATTACCTTGTTATTATCTATCCTGATTCCTAGTCACTTTACTCACTTTACATCTCATGGTAAAGATTACATATAGTATTCATATTATGACAAATAATTCATTTGATTTAATAGTAAATTACATATGGTAGAGATTTCCTCTAGCCCAGGTTTACACACATCCAAGCCAAGTGTTCTAGATGGTGAGAAATAGTGAACGAGTGCACACTTCAGGAGAAAATGGATTTGTCCATTGGGTTGTTATATTCAAAGCTAGTGAGCCCTGAAGGTTGGGTGGAGGTAGAGGAAGATTGGCTAGTGATTGGTTACTCACACAGATGACACGACTGGGAGAGCCAATTGACGAGCCCGGTGGAGAGATGGAGGTCTCTGACAGACGTCTGTGCTGTGGGGAGAAAGAAAAGAAAGTGAGGAAGGAGTGTAAGAAAGAGAAACATTCCAGATGACGTGGGAAAAGTTTGTATTTTGTATTTATTAAGGATCCCCATTAGTTCTGCCAAGGCAGCAGCTACTCTCCCTGGGGTTTATTAAGGATCCCCATTAGTTCTGCCAAGGCAGCAGCTACTCTCCCTGGGGTTTATTAAGGATCCCCATTAGTTCTGCCAAGGCAGAAGCTACTATCCCTGGGGTTTATTAAGGATCCCCATTAGTTCCTGCCAAGGCAGCAGCTACTCTCCCTGGGGTTTATTAAGGATCCCCATTAGTTCTGCCAAGGCAGCAGCTACTCTCCCTGGGGTTTATTATGGATCCCCATTAGTTCCTGCCAAGGCATCAGCTACTCTCCCTGTGGTTTATTATGGATCCCCATTAGTTCTGCCAAGGCATCAGCTACTCTCCCTGGGGTTTATTAAGGATCCCCATTAGTTCTGCCAAGGCATCAGCTACTCTCCCTGTGGTTTATTATGGATCCCCATTAGTTCTGCCAAGGCAGCAGCTACTCTCCCTGGGGTTTATTATGGATCCCCATTAGTTCTGCCAAGGCAGCAGCTACTCTCCCTGGGGTTTATTAAGGATCCCCATTAGTTCTGCCAAGGCTCAGCAAATCTAAATGGGGTTTATTATGGATCCCCATTAGTTCTGCAAGGCATCAGCTACTCTCCCTGGGGTTTATTATGGATCCCCATTAGTTCTGCCAAGGCATCAGCTACTCTCCCTGGGGTTTATTATGGATCCCCATTAGTTCTGCCAAGGCAGCAGCTACTCTCCCTGGGGTTTATTAAGGATCCCCATTAGTTCTGCCAAGGCACCAGCTACTCTCCCTGGGGTTTATTAAGGATCCCCATTACTTCCTGTCAAGGCAGCAGCTACTCTTCCTTTGGATTTATTATGGATCCCATTAGTTCTGCCAAGGCATCAGCTACTCTCCCTGGGGTTTATTATGGATCCCCATTAGTTCTGCCATGGCAGCAGCTACTCTCCCTGGGGTTTAATAAGGATCCCCATTAGTTCTGCCAAGGCACCAGCTACTCTCCCTGGGGTTTATTAAGGATCCCCATTACTTCCTGTCAATGCAGCAGCTACTCTTCCTTTGGATTTATTATGGATCCCATTAGTTCTGCCAAGGCAGCAGCTACTCTCCCTGGGGTTTATTATGGATCCCCATGAGTTCTGCCAAGGCATCAGCTACTCTCCCTGGGGTTTATTATGGATCCCCATTAGTTCTGCCAAGGCAGCAGCTACTCTCCCTGGGGTTTATTAAGGATCCCCATTAGTTCTGCCAAGGCACCAGCTACTCTCCCTGGGGTTTATTAAGGATCCCCATTACTTCCTGTCAAGGCAGCAGCTACTCTTCCTTTGGATTTATTATGGATCCCATTAGTTCTGCCAAGGCAGCAGCTACTCTCCCTGAGGTTTATTATGGATCCCATTAGTTCTGCCAAGGCAGCAGCTACTCTCCCTGGGGTCCAAACACATTAAAGCATTTACATTACATACAAAACAAAAAATAAAACTGTACATCAAATAACATTATTTCAACAATACATATCTACAAGTAAAGTGATATCTGTGTTTCTGTAGAGTAGAGTGATATCTGTGTTTCTGTAGAGTAGAGTGATATCTGTGTTTCTGTAGAGTAGAGTGATATCTGTGTTTCTGTAGAGTAGAGTGATATCTGTGTTTCTGTAGAGTAGAGTGATATCTGTGTTTCTGTTAGAGTAGAGTGATATCTGTGTTTCTGTAGAGTAGAGTGATATATGTGTTTCTGTAGAGTAGTGAGTTTGATATCTGTGTTTCTGTTTAGTAGAGTGATATCTGTGTTTCTAGTAGAGTGATAGAGTGATATCTGTGTTTCTGTTTAGTAGAGTGATATCTGTGTTTCTGTAGAGTAGAGTGATATCTGTGTTTCTGTTTAGTAGAGTGATATCTGTGTTTCTGTAGAGTAGAGTGATATCTGTGTTTCTGTTTAGTAGAGTGATATCTGTGTTTCTGTTTAGTAGAGTGATATCTGTGTTTCTGTAGAGTAGAGTGATAGTAGAGTGATATCTGTGTTTGATGATATCTGTGTTTCTAGAGTAGAGTGATATCTGTGTTTCTGTTTAGTAGAGTGATACCTGTGTTTCTGTTTAGTAGAGTGATACCTGTGTTTCTGTTTAGTAGAGTGATACCTGTGTTTCTGTTTAGTAGAGTGATATCTGTGTTTCTGTTTAGTAGAGTGATATGTGTGTTTCTGTTTAGTAGAGTGATATCTGTGTTTCTGTAGAGTAGAGTGATATCTGTGTTTCTGTTTAGTAGAGTGATATCTGTGTTTCTGTAGAGTAGAGTGATATCTGTGTTTCTGTTTAGTAGAGTGATATCTGTGTTTCTGTAGAGTAGAGTGATATCTGTGTTTCTGTTTAGTAGAGTGATATCTGTGTTTCTGTAGAGTAGAGTGATATCTGTGTTTCTGTAGAGTAGAGTGATATGTGTGTTTCTGTTTAGTAGAGTGATATCTGTGTTTCTGTTTAGTAGAGTGATATCTGTGTTTCTGTTTAGTAGAGTGATATCTGTGTTTCTGTTTAGTAGAGTGATATCTGTGTTTCTGTAGAGTAGAGTGATATCTGTGTTTCTGTTTAGTAGAGTGATATCTGTGTTTCTGTTTAGTAGAGTGATATCTGAGTGATATGTGTGTTTCTGTAGAGTAGAGTGATATCTGTGTTTCTGTAGAGTAGAGTGATATCTGTGTTTCTGTTTAGTAGAGTGATATCTGTGTTTCTGTAGAGTAGAGTGATATCTGTGTTTCTGTAGAGTAGAGTGATATCTGTGTTTCTGTAGAGTAGAGTGATATCTGTGTTTCTGTTTAGTAGAGTGATATCTGTGTTTCTGTTTAGTAGAGTGATATGTGTGTTTCTGTAGAGTGATATCTGTGTTTCTGTAGAGTAGAGTGATATCTGTGTTTCTGTAGAGTAGAGTGATATCTGTGTTTCTGTTTAGTAGAGTGATATCTGTGTTTCTGTAGAGTAGAGTGATATCTGTGTTTCTGTAGAGTAGAGTGATATCTGTGTTTCTGTAGAGTAGAGTGATATCTGTGTTTCTGTAGAGTAGAGTGATATCTGTGTTTCTGTTTAGTAGAGTGATATCTGTGTTTCTGTTTAGTAGAGTGATATCTGTGTTTCTGTTTAGTAGAGTGATATATGTGTTTCTGTTTAGTAGAGTGATATCTGTGTTTCTGTTTAGTAGAGTGATATATGTGTTTCTGTTTAGTAGAGTGATATCTGTGTTTCTGTAGAGTAGAGTGATATCTGTGTTTCTGTAGAGTAGAGTGATAGAGTAGAGTGATATCTGTGTTTCTGTTTAGTAGATATGTGTGTTTCTGTTTAGTAGATATCTGTGTTTCTGTTTAGTAGAGTGATATCTGTGTTTCTGTAGAGTAGAGTGATATCTGTGTTTCTGTTTAGTAGAGTGATATCTGTGTTTCTGTTTAGTAGAGTGATATCTGTGTTTCTGTTGTAGAGATAGTGTTTCTGTGTTTCTGTAGAGTAGAGTGATATCTGTGTTTCTGTAGAGTAGAGTGATATCTGTGTTTCTGTAGAGTAGAGTGATATCTGTGTTTCTGTTTAGTAGAGTGATATCTGTGTTTCTGTTTAGTAGAGTGATATCTGTGTTTCTGTAGAGTAGAGTGATATCTGTGTTTCTGTTTAGTAGAGTGATATCTGTGTTTCTGTTTAGTAGAGTGATATGTGTGTTTCTGTTTAGTAGAGTGATATCTGTGTTTCTGTAGAGTAGAGTGATATGTGTGTTTCTGTTTAGTAGAGTGATATCTGTGTTTCTGTAGAGTAGAGTGATAGTAGAGTGATATCTGTGTTTCTGTAGAGTAGAGTGATATCTGTGTTTCTGTAGAGTAGAGTGATATCTGTGTTTCTGTTTAGTAGAGTGATATCTGTGTTTCTGTAGAGTAGAGTGATATCTGTGTTTCTGTTTAGTAGAGTGATATCTGTGTTTCTGATATCTGTGTTTCTGTAGAGTAGAGTGATATATGTGTTTCTGTTTAGTAGAGTGATATCTGTGTTTCTGTTTAGTAGAGTGATATCTGTGTTTCTGTTTAGTAGAGTGATATGTGTGTTTCTGTTTAGTAGAGTGATATCTGTGTTTCTGTAGAGTAGAGTGATATATGTGTTTCTGTTTAGTAGAGTGATATCTGTGTTTCTGTTTAGTAGAGTGATATATGTGTTTCTGTAGAGTAGAGTGATATCTGTGTTTCTGTTTAGTAGAGTGATATTGTGTTTCTGTAGAGTAGAGTGATATCTGTGTTTCTGTTTAGTAGAGTGATATCTGTGTTTCTGTAGAGTAGAGTGATATCTGTGTTTCTGTTTAGTAGAGTGATATATGTGTTTCTGTTTAGTAGAGTGATATATGTGTTTCTGTTTAGTAGAGTGATATATGTGTTTCTGTTTAGTAGAGTTTAGAGTAGAGTGATATCTGTGTTTCTGTTTAGTAGAGTGATATCTGTGTTTCTGTTTAGTAGAGTGATATCTGTGTTTCTGTAGAGTAGAGTGATATCTGTGTTTCTGTTTAGTAGAGTGATATCTGTGTTTCTGTTTAGTAGAGTGATATCTGTGTTTCTGTAGAGTAGAGTGATATCTGTGTTTCTGTTTAGTAGAGTGATATCTGTGTTTCTGTTTAGTAGAGTGATATCTGTGTTTCTGTAGAGTAGAGTGATATCTGTGTTTCTGTAGAGTAGAGTGATATGTAGAGTAGAGTGATATGTGTTTCTGTTTAGTAGAGTGATATCTGTGTTTCTGTAGAGTAGAGTGATATCTGTGTTTCTGTAGAGTAGAGTGATATCTGTGTTTCTGTTTAGTAGAGTGATATCTGTGTTTCTGTAGAGTAGAGTGATATCTGTGTTTCTGTAGAGTAGAGTGATATCTGTGTTTCTGTAGAGTAGAGTGATATCTGTGTTTCTGTAGAGTAGAGTGATATCTGTGTTTCTGTAGAGTAGAGTGATATCTGTGTTTCTGTTTAGTAGAGTGATATATGTGTTTCTGTTTAGTAGAGTGATATATGTGTTTCTGTAGAGTAGAGTGATATCTGTGTTTCTGTTTAGTAGAGTGATATCTGTGTTTCTGTTTAGTAGAGTGATATCTGTGTTTCTGTGTAGAGTGATATCTGTGTTTCTGTTTAGTAGAGTGATATCTGTGTTTCTGTAGAGTAGAGTGATCTGTGTTTCTGTTTAGTAGAGTGATATCTGTGTTTCTGTTTAGTAGAGTTATGTGTGTTTCTGTAGAGTAGAGTGATATCTGTGTTTCTGTAGAGTATATGTGTTTCTGAGTGATATCTGTGTTTCTGTAGAGTAGAGTGATATCTGTGTTTCTGTTTAGTAGAGTGATATCTGTGTTTCTGTTATCTGTGTTTCTGTAGAGTAGAGTGATATGTGTGTTTCTGTTTAGTAGAGTGATATCTGTGTTTCTGTTTAGTAGAGTGATATCTGTGTTTCTGTTAGTAGAGTGATATCTGTGTTTCTGTTTAGTAGAGTGATATCTGTGTTTCTGTTTAGAGTAGAGTGATATCTGTGTTTCTTTAGTAGAGTGATATCTGTGTTTCTGTTTAGTAGAGTGATATCTGTGTTTCTGTAGAGTAGAGTGATATGTGTGTTTCTGTAGAGTAGAGTGATATCTGTGTTTCTGTTTAGTAGAGTGATATCTGTGTTTCTGTAGAGTAGAGTGATATCTGTGTTTCTGTTTAGTAGAGTGATATCTGTGTTTCTGTTTAGTAGAGTGATATATGTGTTTCTGTTTAGTAGAGTGATATCTGTGTTTCTGTTTAGTAGAGTGATATCTGTGTTTCTGTAGATATATGTGTGTTTCTGTAGTAGAGTGATATCTGTGTTTCTGTTTAGTAGAGTGATATATGTGTTTCTGTTTAGTAGAGTGATATATGTGTTTCTGTTTAGTAGAGTGATATCTGTGTTTCTGTTTAGTAGAGTGATATATGTGTTTCTGTAGAGTAGAGTGATATCTGTGTTTCTGTAGAGTAGAGTGATATCTGTGTTTCTGTAGAGTAGAGTGATATCTGTGTTTCTGTTTAGTAGAGTGATATCTGTGTTTCTGTAGAGTAGAGTGATATCTGTGTTTCTGTTTAGTAGAGTGATATATGATATCTGTGTTTCTGTAGAGTGATATATGTGTTTCTGTTTAGTAGAGTAGAGTGATATGTGTTTCTGTGTTTTAGTAGAGTGATATCTGTGTTTCTGTAGAGTAGAGTGATATCTGTGTTTCTGTAGAGTGATAGTAGAGTGATATCTGTGTTTCTGTTTAGTAGAGTGATATCTGTGTTTCTGTTTAGTAGAGTGATATCTGTGTTTCTGTTTAGTAGAGTGATATATGTGTTTCTGTTTAGTAGAGTGATATCTGTGTTTCTGTTTAGTAGAGTGATATCTGTGTTTCTGTAGAGTAGAGTGATATCTGTGTTTCTGTTTAGTAGAGTGATATCTGTGTTTCTGTTTAGTAGAGTGATATATGTGTTTCTGTTTAGTAGAGTGATATCTGTGTTTCTGTTTAGTAGAGTGATATCTGTGTTTCTGTAGAGTAGAGTGATATCTGTGTTTCTGTAGAGTAGAGTGATATCTGTGTTTCTGTTTAGTAGAGTGATAGTGTGATATGATATCTGTGTTTCTGTAGAGTAGAGTGATATCTGTGTTTCTGTTTAGTAGAGTGATATCTGTGTTTCTGTAGAGTAGAGTGATATCTGTGTTTCTGTTTAGTAGAGTGATATGTGTGTTTCTGTAGAGTAGAGTGATATCTGTGTTTCTGTTTAGTAGAGTGATATGTGTGTTTCTGTATAGTAGAGTGATATCTGTGTTTCTGTAGAGTAGAGTGATATCTGTGTTTCTGTTTAGTAGAGTGATATCTGTGTTTCTGTTTAGTAGAGTGATATGTGTGTTTCTGTAGAGTAGAGTGATATCTGTGTTTCTGTTTAGTAGAGTGATATCTGTGTTTCTGTTTAGTAGAGTGATATCTGTGTTTCTGTAGAGTAGAGTGATATCTGTGTTTCTGTAGAGTAGAGTGATATCTGTGTTTCTGTTTAGTAGAGTGATATCTGTGTTTCTGTTTAGTAGAGTGATATCTGTGTTTCTGTTTAGTAGAGTGATATGTGTGTTTCTGTAGAGTAGAGTGATATCTGTGTTTCTGTAGAGTAGAGTGATATCTGTGTTTCTGTAGAGTAGAGTGATATCTGTGTTTATAGAGTGATATCTGTGTTTCTGTTTAGTAGAGTGATATCTGTGTTTCTGTAGAGTAGAGTGATATCTGTGTTTCTGTAGAGTAGAGTGATATCTGTGTTTCTGTTTAGTAGAGTGATATCTGTGTTTCTGTAGAGTAGAGTGATATCTGTGTTTCTGTTTAGTAGAGTGATATCTGTGTTTCTGTTTAGTAGAGTGATATCTGTGTTTCTGTTTAGTAGAGTGATATCTGTGTTTCTGTTAGTAGTGATATCTGTGAGTAGATGATATGTGTTTCTGTTTAGTAGAGTGATATATGTGTTTCTGTTTAGTAGAGTGATATATGTGTTTCTGTTTAGTAGAGTGATATCTGTGTTTCTGTTTAGAGTGATAGAGTGATATCTGTGTTTCTGTTTAGTAGAGTGATATGTGTGTTTGTTTGTAGAGTAGAGTGATATCTGTGTTTCTGTTTAGTAGAGTGATATCTGATATCTGTGTTTCTGTAGAGTAGAGTGATATGTGTGTTTCTGTTTAGTAGAGTGATATCTGTGTTTCTGTAGAGTAGAGTGATATCTGTGTTTCTGTTTAGTATCTGTGTTTCTGATATCTGTGTTTCTGTTTAGTAGAGTGATATGATATGTGTTTCTGTAGAGTAGAGTGATATCTGTGTTTCTGTTTAGTAGAGTGATATCTGTGTTTCTGTTTAGTAGAGTGATATCTGTGTTTCTGTAGAGTAGAGTGATATCTGTGTTTCTGTTTAGTAGAGTGATATCTGTGTTTCTGTAGAGTAGAGTGATATCTGTGTTTCTGTAGAAGTAGAGTGATATCTGTGTTTCTGTTTAGTAGAGTGATATCTGTGTTTCTGTTTAGAGTGATATCTGTGTTTCTGTAGAGTAGAGTGATATGTGTGTTTCTGTAGAGTAGAGTGATATCTGTGTTTCTGTTTAGTAGAGTGATATGTGTGTTTCTGTAGAGTAGAGTGATATCTGTGTTTCTGTAGAGTAGAGTGATATCTGTGTTTCTGTTTAGTAGAGTGATATCTGTGTTTCTGTAGAGTAGAGTGATATCTGTGTGTTTCTGTTTAGTAGAGTGATATGTGTGTTTCTGTAGAGTAGAGTGATATCTGTGTTTCTGTTTAGTAGAGTGATATCTGTGTTTCTGTTTAGTAGAGTGATATCTGTGTTTCTGTAGAGTAGAGTGATATCTGTGTTTCTGTTTAGTAGAGTGATATCTGTGTTTCTGTAGAGTAGAGTGATATCTGTGTTTCTGTTTAGTAGAGAAATATGTGTGTTTCTATAGATTGATATCTGTGTTTCTGTTTGTAGAGTAGAGTGATATCTGTGTTTCTGTTTAGTAGAGTGATATCTGTGTTTCTGTAGAGTAGAGTGATATCTGTGTTTCTGTTTAGTAGAGTGATATGTGTGTTTCTGTAGAGTAGAGTGATATCTGTGTTTCTGTAGAGTAGAGTGATATGTGTGTTTCTGTAGAGTAGAGTGATATCTGTGTTTCTGTTTAGTAGAGTGATATCTGTGTTAGAGAGAGTGATATCTGTGTTTCTGTTTAGTAGAGTGATATCTGTGTTTCTGTAGAGTAGAGTGATATAGAGTGATATATGTGTTTCTGTAGAGTAGAGTGATATCTGTGTTTCTGTTTAGTAGAGTGAGTGATATGTGTGTTTCTGTAGAGTAGAGTGATATCTGTGTTTCTGTTTAGTAGAGTGATATGTGTGTTTCTGTAGAGTAGAGTGATATCTGTGTTTCTGTTTAGTAGAGTGATATGTGTGTTTCTGTAGAGTAGAGTGATATCTGTGTTTCTGTTTAGTAGAGTGATATGTGTGTTTCTGTAGAGTAGAGTGATATCTGTGTTTCTGTAGAGTAGAGTGATATCTGTGTTTCTGTAGAGTAGAGTGATATCTGTGTTTCTGTTTAGTAGAGTGATATCTGTGTTTCTGTAGAGTAGAGTGATATCTGTGTTTCTGTAGAGTAGAGTGATATGTGTGTTTCTGTAGAGTAAAGTGATATCTGTGTTTCTGTTTAGTAGAGTGATATCTGTGTTTCTGTTTAGTAGAGTGATATCTGTGTTTCTGTAGAGTAGAGTGATATCTGTGTTTCTGTAGAGTAGAGTGATATCTGTGTTTCTGTTTAGTAGAGTGATATCTGTGTTTCTGTAGAGTAGAATGATATCTGTGTTTCTGTAGAGTAGAGTGATATCTGTGTTTCTGTTTAGTAGAGTGATATCTGTGTTTCTGTAGAGTAGAGTGATATCTGTGTTTCTGTAGAGTAGAGTGATATGTGTGTTTCTGTTTAGTAGAATGATATCTGTGTTTCTGTAGAGTAGATTGATATCTGTGTTTCTGTAGAGTAGAGTGATATCTGTGTTTCTGTAGAGTAGAGTGATATGTGTTCCTGTCTCACCCTGATTCTTCTCTCTGATCTGGCTGCTTGCTTACACAAAGGGTGCCACACCTCACCACCTGAGAGAGAGAGAGAGAGAGGGAGAGAGAGAGAGGAGAGAGAGAGAGAGAGAGAGAGAGAGAGAGATGGAGGGAGAGAGAGAGAGAGAGAGAGAGAGAGAGAGAGAGAGAGAGAGAGAGAGAGAGAGAGAGAGAGAGACAGAGAGACAGACAGACAGACAGACAGACAGACCAGACAGACAGACAGACAGACAGACAGGTCATTATGAATTTTATAAATCAGTGATGCTGTGTGTGTGTGTGTGTGTGTGTGTGTGTGTGTGTGTGTGTGTGTGTGTGTGTGTGTGTGTGTGTGTGTGTGTGTGTGTTACCATGCAGGTACATTTCTTCTCCCTCTGTGAACATCATGTGACAGCGGGCACAGCGTGCACATGTAGGGTGGTAGTGTTTCCCCCCTGCCTGGACACAGAGAGAGAGAGACGGTAGTGAGACAACATAAACAGTAGAAAGAGCAGGAGCAGGAGAAGAACAGAGCACTAGAGGAGAGAATTAGACTGCTGGAGGAGAGGGTGAGGGGGATGGAGTGTGACAGAGAACAACCAACTAGAAATGTGTCCATCCCCACAAAGAAGCCAGAAAAACAGCCCACTTCATCTCCTGACCATAGCATCGACACCACAGCAGAAGAGTCCACCCTTGACCATAGTATCGACACCACAGGAGAAGAGTCCACCCTGACTATAGCATCGACACCACAGCAGAAGAGTCCACCCTGACCATAGCATTGACACCACAGCAGAAGAGTCCACCCTGACCATAGCATCAACACCACAGCAGAAGAGTCCACCCTGACCATAGCATCAACACCACAGCAGAAGAGTCCACCCTGACCATAGCATCAACACCACAGCAGAAGAGTCCACCCTGACCATAGCATCAACACCACAGCGACACCACAGCAGAAGAGTCCACCCTGACCATAGCATCAACACCACAGCAGAAGAGTCCACCCTGACCATAGCATCGACACCACAGCAGAAGAGTCCTGACCATAGCATCAACACCACAGCAGAAGAGTCCACCCTGACCATAGCATCAACACCACAGCAGAAGAGTCCACCCTGACCATAGCATCGACACCACAGCAGAAGAGTCCACCCTGACCATAGCATCGACACCACAGCAGAAGAGTCCACCCTGACCATAGCATCAACACCACAGCAGAAGAGTCCAGTCCACCTGACCATAGCATCGACACCACAGCAGAAGAGTCCACCCTGACCATAGCATCAACACCACAGCAGAAGAGTCCACCCTGACCATAGCATCAACACCACAGCAGAAGAGTCCACCCTGACCATAGCATCAACACCACAGCAGAAGAGTCCACCCTGACCATAGCATCAACACCACAGCAGAAGAGTCCACCCTGACCATAGCATCGACACCACAGCAGAAGAGTCCACCCTGACCATAGCATCAACACCACAGCAGAAGAGTCCACCCTGACCATAGCATCGACACCACAGCAGAAGAGTCCACCCTGACCATAGCATCAACACCACAGCAGAAGAGTCCACCCTGACCATAGCATCAACACCACAGCAGAAGAGTCCACCCTGACCATAGCATCGACACCACAGCAGAAGAGTCCACCCTGACCATAGCATCGACACCACAGCAGAAGAGTCCACCCTGACCATAGCATCAACACCACAGCAGAAGAGTCCACCCTGACCATAGCATCAACACCACAGCAGAAGAGTCCACCCTGACCATAGCATCGAAATCACAGCAGGACAGACAAATGAAGAACCCCAAGCTCAGGTTATCTCACCCACTCTGAGCAGCCCCCCTGTCAGACACTCTGATGGCCCTCCTGACAACCCCCCACACCCACTGAGGACATACACAAGACACAGACTGTACTCCTTTTGGACTCAAATGGGAAATATATACAAGAAACATTTTGTGTCTAAACTCTGGTGTCCAAACACCCAGCACGACCTAGACCTTCTGTCTGAGGACCAACTAGATTCACCCAGCCACATAATAATACACACAGGCACAAACGACCTGGGATCACAGCAGGACAGGGTGGCCACAGTTCTCAAGGGAGTGATTGAAAAAGCTTATTCTACTTTCCCCAACACACAACACTACCATGAAAAGACTTCCACCCTGCTACCATACAGCGGGTAAATGCAGGTGTTTCCCATGGCTGTGCCTCAAAACCAAATGTTTTCCTGGCCCACCACTCCACTCTGGACTTGAACAGCCTTTATGACCAGGTCCACCTCTACAAGGCAGCAGTGCCCACCACTCCACTCTGGACTTGAACAGCCTTTATGACCAGGTCCACCTCTACAAGGCAGCAGTGCCCACCACTCCACTCTGGACTTGAACAGCCTTTATGACCAGGTCCACCTCTACAAGGCAGCAGTGCCCACCACTCCACTCTGGACTAGAACAGCCTCTATGACCAGGTCCACCTCTACAAGGCAGCAGTGCCCACCACTCCACTCTGGACTTGAACAGCCTTTATGACCAGGTCCACCTATACAAGGCAGCAGTGCCCATCTTCTCCCAGACCCTAAAGGAAATCGCTCTCAAATGCAGCCCTTAACACAGACGCAACAGATCAATAGACACCCAGTCCAGACCAGCGAGACACTCTCCCAGACCTGCGGAACCCCCCCTGGACCTACACATAGAGGACCCACGCCAAGAGGACATACATCCAGACCACAACACTACCAGCCACATCCACACCCCCACCCCAACCAATCAACACCCCCCCCAGTCAACAATGCCCACACCTCGTTTAGGCCCCTCAGATCAGACCCATACCCCTCCTGCCCACACAATGACCCCCACCCCCGCAAAGAGGGCCTCAACATGGACCGTGAGCCGGCGTTGTTGTGAAATTGTTAGGTTAGATTACTTGTTAGATATTACTGCATGGTCGGAACTAGAAGCACAAGCATTTCGCTACACTCGCATTAACATCTGCTAACCATGTGTATGTGACAAATAAAATGTGATTTGATTTGATCTCTAAAACAATACAGAAATATGCTACGGAAAAAGAAGGAACAGCACGTCAGAAATCAGCTCAATGTAATAGAAGAATCCATAGACTAACCATTTCTGGGAAAATTGGAAAACACTAAACAAACAACAACATGAATAATTATCTATCCAAAATGGAGATGCATGGGTAAACCACTTCTCCAATCTTTTTGGCCATATAGCAAAGAACAAACAGCAAAAACATATACATGATCAAATACAAATCTTAGAATCAGATATTAATAAAGTATTAATTCTCCAATTACCTTGAATGAAATTATAAAATATACAGACAACAATTGGCTATACTTAAACTCTTTAACCTCATCCTTAGCTCTGGCATCTTCCTCAATATTTGGAACCAAGGACTGATCACCCCAATCCACAAAAGTGGAGACAAATTTGACCCCAATAACTACCGTGGGATATGCGTCAACAGCAACCTTAGAAAATCCTCTGCATTGACAGCAGACTGAGGAAATGTTCAATTAGATTTTTACCAAATGATCATACGGCAGACCACGTATTCACCCTGCACACCCCAATAGACAAACGGCAGACCACGTATTCACCCTGCACACCCCAATAGACAAACGGCAGACCACGTATTCACCCTGCACACCCTGATCACAGACCACCCTGCACACCCAAATAGACAAACGGCAGACCACGTATTCACCCTGCACACCCCAATAGACAAACGGCAGACCACGTATTCACCCTGCACACCCGGCAGACCACGATCACCCTGCACACCCCAATAGACAAACGGCAGACCACGTATTCACCCTGCACACCCAAATAGACAAACGGCAGACCACGTATTCACCCTGCACACCCCAATAGACAAACGGCAGACCACGTATTCACCCTGCACACCCCAATGATCATACGGCAGACCACGTATTCACCCTGCACACCCCAATAGACAAACGGCAGACCACGTATTCACCCTGCACAGCCCAATAGACAAACGGCAGACCACGTATTCACCCTGCACACCCCAATAGACAAACGGCAGACCACGTATTCACCCTGCACACCCCAATAGACAAACAAACAAACCAAAACAAAGGCAAAGTCTTCTCATGCTTTGTTCATTTCAAAAAAGCCTTTGACTCAATTTAGCATGAGTGTCTGCTATACAAATTGATAGAAAGTGGTGTTGGGGGAAAAACATATGACGTTATAAAATCCATGCACACAAACAACAAGTGTGCAGTTAAAATTGGCAACATATAGATCAACGAATTGGCGAGGGCACTAGAACAGTCTGCAGCACCCGGCCTCACCCTACTAGAATCTCAAGTCAAATGTCTACTGTTTGCTGATGATCTGGTGCTTCTGTCAAGGAGGGCCTACAGCAGCACCCAGACCTTCTGCACAGATTCTGCCAAACCTAGGCCCTGACAGTAAATCTCAGTAAGACCAAAATAATGATGTCCCAAAAAAGGTCCAGTAGCCAGGACCACAAATACAAATTCCATCTAGACACCGTTGCCCTAAAAAACGATACATACCTTGGCCTAAACATCAGCGGCACAGGTAACTTCCACAATAGTGTGAATGATATGAGAGACGAGGCAAGAAGGGCATTCTATGCCATCAAAAGGAACATAACATTTGACATACCAATTATACAACCAATTGCCCTTATTGGTTGTGATGTCTGGGGTCTGCTAACCAACCAAGAATTCACAAAATGGGACAAACACCGAATTGAGACTCTGCATGCAGAATTGACTATGTACAGACTCAGTGAGCATAGCCTTGCTATTGAGAATGGCTGCCGTAGGCAAACCTGGCTCTCAAGAGAAGACCGGCTATGTGCACACTGCCCACAAAATGAGGTGGAAACTGAGCTGCACTTCCTAACCTCCTGACAATTGTATGACCATATTAGAGACACATATTTCCCTCAGATTATACAGATCCACAAAGAATTAAAAAACAAACCCAATTTTAATAAACTCCCATATCTACTGGGTGAAATTCCACAGTGTGACATCACAGCAGCAAGATTTGTGACCTGTTGCCACAAGAAAAGGGCAACCAGTGAAGAACATACACCATTGTAAATACAACCCACATTTATGTTGATTTATTTTCCCTTTTGTACTTTAACCATTTGCACATAGTTACAACACTGTATATATACATAATACGACAATTGTAATGTCTTCATTCTTTTGGATATTCTGTGAGTGTAATGTTTACTCTTCATTTTTATTGTTTATTTCACTTCTGTATATTATCTACTTCACTTGCTTTGTCAATGTTAACATATGTTTCCCATGCCAATAAATCCCCTTGAATTGAATTGAATTTAGAGAGGGAGAGAGACAGACAGGGAGACTACAGACTCAGTGAGCACAGTCTGGCTATTGAGACCTGTCGTCACAGGCAAACCTGGCTGCCCAGAGAGGACAGGCTGTGCTCACTCTGCTCCAGGGGAGAGGTAGAGACAGAGCTGCATTTCCTATCAGACCTAAGAGAAACTTTCTTTCCCCAAATGTTCATTCAGTACAAAGTATGTATTGAGTGAAAAGCCTAAATGTGCAGTTTTGGCAGCCAAATATGTGTCCTCATGCCACAACCTGAGGGACAGCCAGTGAAAAATGCAATGTAATGTCAATAATATTTCCCATTTAGTTTTGTTTTGGCTTTCATACAATGTCATGTGTCTTCTCAGTCATGTTGAGACCGGTCTACTACTATCGCTTTAATGTATTGTTATTTATTTTCCCTTGTGTACTTGAACTATTTGTACATTGTTACAACACTCTATATATATATATATACTATGACATTTGTAATGTCTTTATTGTTTTGAAACTTCTGTATGTGTAATGTTTACTGTTCATTTTTATTGTTTATTTCACTTTTGCATATTATCTACCTCACTTGCTTTGGCAATGTTAACACATTTCCCATGCCAATAAAACCCTTGTATTGAATTGAATTGAATTGAATTGAATTGAGAGAGAGAGAGAGACACACACAGAGACACACACACACACACACAGAGAGAGAGAGAGAGAGAGAGAGAGAGAGAGAGAGAGAGAAGGCCTGAGCTGCATAATCACAGAGTATTATGTAAGGTTCCTGTACAGATCAGTGTAATGTTCATTTTCTGTAAAGATCAGTGTAATATTCACTTTCTGCACAGATCAGTGTAATGTTCATTTCCTGTACAGATCAGTGTAATGTGCATTTTCTGTAAAGATCAGTGTAATATTCACTTTCTGCACAGATCAGTGTAATGTTCATTTCCTGTACAGATCAGTGTAATATTAATTTCCTGTACAGGTCAGTGTAATATTAATTTCCTGTACAGATCAGTGTAATATTAATTTCCTGTACAGATCAGTGTAATATTAATTTCCTGTACAGGTCAGTGTAATATTGATTTCCTGTACAGATCAGTGTAATATTAATTTCCTGTACAGGTCAGTGTAATATTAATTTCCTGTACAGGTCAGTGTAATATTAATTTCCTGTACAGGTCAGTGTAATATTAATTTCCTGTACAGGTCAGTGTAATATTAATTTCCTGTACAGGTCAGTGTAATATTAATTTCCTGTACAGGTATTAATTTCCTGTACAGATCAGTGTAATATTAATTTCCTGTACAGGTCAGTGTAATATTAATTTCCTGTACAGGTCAGTGTAATATTAATTTCCTGTACAGATCAGTGTAATATTAATTTCCTGTACAGGTCAGTGTAATATTAATTTCCTGTACAGGTCAGTGTAATATTAATTTCCTGTACAGGTCAGTGTATAGTAATAAATCATATTTTCAACCAGCTTCCTCCGTCTGTCTCAGGTGGCTCTGAGAGTGGGGCTTCAGCACACTGGGTGACCTGTTTCTGTCTCCAGTGTTCCGAGCTTCCGGCTCGTGTGTTTCGAGAGCGGCCTGTTTACCTGCGGTCCCAGAGGCAGCCATTAACGGTAAGAGTCTGTAATGAGGCCTGGGGTCTCTAACGGCTGCTGGGCTTGCTAGTTCTAATGGTCTATTAGACATTGGAGACAGAGACAGAGAGGCAGGAGGGACAGGAGGTCTGCTAGTTCTAATGGTCTATTAGACATTGGAGACAGAGACAGAGAGGCAGGAGGGACAGGAGGCCTGCTAGTTCTAATGGTCTATTAGACATTGGAGACAGAGACAGAGAGGCAGGAGGGACAGGAGGTCTGCTAGTTCTAATGGTCTATTAGACATTGGAGACAGAGACGGAGAGGCAGGAGGGACAGGAGGTCTGCTAGTTCTAATGGTCTATTAGACATTGGAGACAGAGACAGAGAGGCAGGAGGGAGGACAGGTCTGCTAGTTCTAATGGTCTATTAGACATTGGAGACAGAGACAGAGAGGCAGGAGGGAGGACAGACCTGCTAGTTCTAATGGTCTATTAGACATTGGAGACAGAGACAGAGAGGCAGGAGGGACAGGAGGTCTGCTAGTTCTAATGGTCTATTAGACATTGGAGACAGAGACAGAGAGGCAGGAGGGAGGACAGACCTGCTAGTTCTAATGGTCTATTAGACATTGGAGACAGAGACAGAGAGGCAGGAGGGAGGACAGACCTGCTAGTTCTAATGGTCTATTAGACATTGGAGACAGAGACGGAGAGGCAGGAGGGACAGGAGGTCTGCTAGTTCTAATGGTCTATTAGACCTTGGAGACAGAGACAGAGGGGCAGGAGGCCTTCTAGTTCTAATGGTCTATTAGACATTGGAGACAGAGACAGAGGGGCAGGAGGGACAGGAGGTCTGCTAGTTCTAATGGTCTATTAGACATTGGAGACAGAGACAGAGAGGCAGGAGGGACAGGAGGTCTGCTAGTTCTAATGGTCTATTAGACATTGGAGACAGAGACAGAGAGGCAGGAGGGAGGACAGACCTGCTAGTTCTAATGGTCTATTAGACATTGGAGACAGAGACAGAGAGGCAGGAGGGACAGGAGGCCTGCTAGTTCTAATGGTCTATTAGACATTGGAGACAGAGACAGAGAGGCAGGAGGGACAGGAGGTCTGCTAGTTCTAATGGTCTATTAGACATTGGAGACAGAGACAGAGAGGCAGGAGGGAGGACAGACCTGCTAGTTCTAATGGTCTGTTAGACCTTGGAGACAGAGACAGAGAGGCAGGAGGGACAGGAGGCCTTCTAGTTCTAATGGTCTATTAGACATTGGAGAACAGGAGGCAGGAGACCTGCTGGGAGGTCTTCTAGTTCTAATGGTCTATGGTCTATTTAGACATTGGAGACAGAGACAGAGAGGCAGGAGGGACAGGAGGTCTGCTAGTTCTAATGGTCTATTAGACATTGGAGACAGAGACAGAGGGGCAGGACGGAGGACAGACCTGCTAGTTCTAATGGTCTATTAGACATTGGAGACAGAGACAGAGAGGCAGGAGGGACAGGAGGTCTGCTAGTTCTAATGGTCTATTAGACATTGGAGACAGAGACAGAGGGGCAGGAGGGACAGGAGGCCTTCTAGCTCTAATGGTCTATTAGACATTGGAGACAGAGACAGAGAGGCAGGAGGGAGGACAGACCTGCTAGTTCTAATGGTCTATTAGATCTTGGAGACAGAGACAGAGAGGAAGGAGGGAGGACAGACCTGCTAGTTCTAATGGTCTATTAGACATTGGAGACAGAGACAGAGAGGCAGGAGGGACAGGAGGTCTGCTAGTTCTAATGGTCTGTTAGACCTTGGAGACAGAGACAGAGGGGCAGGAGGGACAGGAGGCCTTCTAGCTCTAATGGTCTATTAGACAGAGACAGAGAGGCAGGAGGGACAGGAGGGACAGGAGGTCTGCTAGCCCTAATGGTCTATTAGACAGAGACAGAGAGGCAGGAGGGACAGGAGGTCTGATAGTTCTAATGGTCTATTAGACATTGGAGACAGAGACAGAGAGGCAGGAGGGAGGACAGACCTGCTAGTTCTAATGGTCTATTAGATCTTGGAGACAGAGCCAGAGGGGCAGGAGGGACAGGAGGCCTTCTAGCTCTAATGGTCTATTAGATCTTGGAGACAGAGCCAGAGAGGCAGGAGGGAGGACAGACCTGCTAGTTCTAATGGTCTATTAGATCTTGGAGACAGAGCCAGAGGGGCAGGAGGGACAGGAGGCATTCTAGCTCTAATGGTCTATTAGATATTGGAGACAGAGCCAGAGAGGCAGGAGGGAGGACAGACCTGCTAGTTCTAATGGTCTATTAGACCTTGGAGACAGAGCCAGAGGGGCAGGAGGGACAGGAGGCCTTCTAGTTCTAATGGTCTATTAGACATTGGAGACAGAGACAGAGAGGCAGCAGGGACAGGAGGCCTTCTAGCTCTAATGGTCTATTAGACATTGGAGACAGAGCCAGAGAGGCAGGAGGGACAGGAGGTCTGCTAGTTCTAATGGTCTATTAGACATTGGAGACAGAGACAGATAGGCAGGAAGGAGGACAGACCTGCTAGTTCTAATGGTCTATTAGACATTGGAGACAGAGACAGAGGGGCAGGAGGGACAGGAGGTCTGCTAGTTCTAATGGTCTATTAGATCTTGGAGACAGAGACAGAGAGGCAGGAGGGACAGGAGGTCTGCTAGTTTTAATGGTCTATTAGACATTGGAGACAGAGACAGAGAGGCAGGAGGGACAGGAGGTCTGCTAGTTCTAATGGTCTATTAGACAGAGACAGAGACAGAGGGGCAGGAGGGAGGACATACCTGCTAGTTCTAATGGTCTGTTAGACCTTGGAGACAGAGATAGAGAGACATTAGAGACAGGAGGTCTGCTAGTTCTAATGGTCTATTAGACAGAGACAGAGAGGCAGGAGGGACAGGAGGTCTGCTAGTTCTAATGGTCTATTAGACAGAGACAGAGAGGCAGGAGGGACAGGAGGTCTGCTAGTTCTAATGGTCTATTAGACATTGGAGACAGAGATAGAGAGACATTAGAGACAGGAGGTCTGCTAGTTCTAATGGTCTATTAGACAGAGACAGAGAGGCAGGAGGGACAGGAGGGACTGGAGGGACAGGAGGACTTCTAGCTCTGATGGTCTATTAGACAGAGACAGAGAGGCAGGAGGGACAGGAGGGACAGGAGGTCTGCTAGTTCTAATGGTCTATTAGACAGAGACAGAGAGGCAGGAGGGACAGGAGGGACAGGAGGGATTGGAGGTCTTCTAGCTCTGATGGTCTATTAGACAGAGACAGAGAGGCAGGAGGGACAGGAGGGACAGGAGGTCTGCTAGTTCTAATGGTCTATTAGACAGAGACAGCAGAGGGACAGGAGGGACAGGAGGGACAGGAGGGACAGGAGGTCTGCTAGCTCTAATGGTCTATTAGACAGAGAGGCAGGAGGGACAGGAGGGACAGGAGGGACAGGAGGTCTGCTAGCTCTAATGGTCTATTAGACAGAGACAGAGAGGCAGGAGGGACAGGAGGGACAGGAGGTCTTCTAGCTCTAATGGTCTTTTAGACAGAGACAGAGAGGCAGGAGGGACAGGAGGGACAGGAGGGACAGGAGGTCTTCTAGCTCTAATGGTCTATTAGACAGAGACAGAGAGGCAGGAGGGACAGGAGGGACAGGAGGGACAGGAGGTCTGCTAGCTCTAATGGTCTATTAGACAGAGACAGAGAGGCAGGGGGACAGGAGGGACAGGAGGGACAGGAGGTCTTCTAGCTCTAATGGTCTTTTAGACAGAGACAGAGAGGCAGGAGGGACAGGATGGACAGGAGGTCTGCTAGCTCTAATGGTCTATTAGACAGAGACAGAGAGGCAGGAGGGACAGGAGGGACAGGAGGGACAGGAGGTCTTCTAGCTCTAATGGTCTATTAGACAGAGACAGAGAGGCAGGAGGGACAGGAGGGACAGGAGGGACAGGAGGTCTGCTAGCTCTAATGGTCTATTAGACAGAGACAGAGAGGCAGGAGGGACAGGAGGGACAGGAGGTCTGCTAGTTCTAATGGTCTATTAGACAGAGACAGAGAGGCAGGAGGGACAGGAGGGACAGGAGGGACAGGAGGTCTGCTAGCTCTAATGGTCTATTAGACAGAGAGGCAGGAGGGACAGGAGGGACAGGAGGGACAGGAGGTCTGCTAGCTCTAATGGTCTATTAGACAGAGACAGAGAGGCAGGAGGGACATGAGGGACAGGAGGTCTTCTAGCTCTAATGATCTTTTAGACAGAGACAGAGAGGCAGGAGGGACAGGAGGGACAGGAGGGACAGGAGGTCTTCTAGCTCTAATGGTCTATTAGACAGAGACAGAGAGGCAGGAGGGACAGGAGGACTGGAGGGACAGGAGGTCTCTAGTTCTAATGGTCTTTAGACAGAGACAGAGAGGCAGGAGGGACAGGATGGACAGGAGGTCTGCTAGCTCTAATGGTCTTTTAGACAGAGACAGAGAGGCAGGAGGGACAGGATGGACAGGAGGTCTGGCAGGAGGGACAGAGAGGCAGGAGGGACAGGAGGGACAGGAGGTCTTCTAGCTCTAATGGTCTATTAGACAGAGACAGAGAGGCAGGAGGGACAGGAGGGACAGGAGGGACAGGAGGTCTGCTAGCTCTAATGGTCTATTAGACAGAGACAGAGAGGCAGGAGGGACAGGAGGGACAGGAGGTCTGCTAGCTCTAATGGTCTATTAGACAGAGACAGAGAGGCAGGAGGGACAGGAGGCCTTCTAGCTCCTGCTGTGTTCTCACTGCTCATTACTGGAACAATCTCATCAAATGGGCTTCTCTGACTGTTTAAAGGACCAAAAACATCTCACAGTATTTTGTTCATTAGTCCACTGTTAATATGGTCCCAAACATTGTGCATGTTAGCAGTTAAGTTTTAAAAAGCAAAAAGTATGGAAATACGGTTTTGCATGACATGATGACATGGTCAGGCATGCAACATTTTTTGGGACCATATCAGTGGACTAATGAACAAAACACTGCAGCATTGGTATCTGGACACACACACACACACACACACACACACACACACACACACACACACACACACACACACACACACACACACACACACACACACACACACACACACACACACACACTCAGGAGATAAAGCCAGCCGTGTTGTAGAAGCTATTAATAACCCAGAGAGAGACAGACTGATGGAGAGGCACAGAGCACTTCACACACACAGAGGAGAGGAGAGGAGAGGAGAGGAGAGGAGAGGAGAGGAGAGGAGAGGAGAGGAGAGGAGAGGAGAGGAGAGGAGAGGAGAGGAGAGGAGAGGAGAGGAGAGGAGAGGAGAGGAGAGGAGAGGAGAGGAGGGGAAAGGAGAAAAGAGGTGAGGTGAGGAGATGAGATGAGGGGAGAGGGCCACAGAGGACAGTATAGGTCCCCAGGGGGAGTGTGTATGAGTGCTCACCTCCAGTACCCGTCCACTGATGTATCTGCTGCACGTCTCACACTTAATCCCAAACTGGGCGTGGTAATCAGACTCACAGTACGGCACATTGTCCCTAAAACACAAAGGCAAAAAATTACAATCAAACATGTGCCTGTCTGTCTGTCTGTGTGTGTGTATGCATGCCCAAGTGTCTGTGTGTATATACGTGTGTGTGTATGTGTGTGTGTGTGTGTGTGTGTACTGACTTGCTGATGTATTCCCCAGTGAGGACCATGTTGCAGGTTTGACACTTGAAGCAGCTGACATGCCACTGTTTCTCCAATGCCAGCAGAGACTGTCCCTGTTTTATATCCTCTCCACACCCGGAACAGTCTGGAGAGAGGGAGGAGGGGTGGAGGTAAGGGGAGAGGAGGGGGAGAGGGAGGGGGTGGAGGTAAGGGGAGAGGAGGGGGAGAGGGAGGGGGGGGTGGAGGTAAGGGGAGGGAGAGGGAGGGGGGTGGAGGTAAGGGGAGGGAGGGGAGAGGGAGGGGGAGGGGAGGGGGAGAGGGAGGAGGGGTGGAGGTAAGGGGAGAGGAGGGGGAGAGGGAGGGGGTGGAGGTAAGGGGAGAGGAGGGGGAGAGGGAGGGGGTGGAGGTAAGGGGAGAGGAGGGGGAGAGGGAGGGGGAGGGGGAGAGGAGGGGGAAGAGGAGGAGAGGAGGGGGAGATGGGTAGAGGGAGAGGGGGAGGGAGGAAGAGGGAGAGAAGGGGGAGAGGGAGAGGGAGGAGGAGGTAAGAGGTAAGAGGGAGAAAGGGGAGGGAAGAAGAGGGGGAGATGGGGAGAGGGAAGGAGAAGGGGGAGAGAGGGAGGGGGTGAGAAGGGGGAGAGGGTGATGGGAGGGGAGAAAGGGGGTGGAGGAGAGAGAGAAGAGAGAGTGGAGGGGAGTGCAGTGGGAGATGGAGGGGAGAGAGGGGGATGAGGCAAGAGACCGGAGAGAGGGGAGGGGGAAATAGGCGACAAGAAAAGTGAGAGAATTAGGGGTGTGAGAGAAAAAAGTGACAGGGACAACATTTCTGACCCGTGAAGTCCTCTAGAGGGTGGGACTTACGGCTGGGTCCATGGATCTTGATTGGTTCGTTGGAGGTGACAAGTGTGTGAGAACACTGCTGACACACACAATCCTTCCCACTGAACGTCACTCTGTCTCCGATAGGGAACGGCTTCCTGCATGGGGGGAGATACACACTGATTAATACACACACTTGCGTACACATACGCACGCACGCACACACACTGAGCCGAGGGGAGACACCACAGCTGGTGCCACCTGGTCATTGTCCTCATCACTGCACAATCAATGCTCTCACGCCATGCTGGGATTAGACACACACACACACACACACACACACACACACACACACACACACACACACACACACACACTAAACAAACTGGTTTCACAGTGACTGAGGACACATGCAGGAACAACCTCTTACCTTACCCAGAAAAGGCTGTGTGTGTGTGTGAGTGTGAGTGTGTGCGTGCGCGTGCGCTTGTGTGCGTGTGCATGCGTGCGTGTGTGTGTGTGCACGTGTGCGCGTGTGTGTGTTGTCAGTGAATATTTGCTGTGTGAGAGCAGGTATCATGTCTTTGGATGTGAGGAAGACGTCCTTGGATGGCCTACAGAATGTTAGTGTGCTGTCAGGCATGTCTGGAGACCACGGTTTGATGCTTTCGGGTAGCTGATGTTCTTAGATGTACTAGACTAGAGGTGTAGTAGACTAGACGAGTGTGTGTGTGTGACTTTGCTGTTACCTGCGTGTGTGTCTCTTCCTCCAGACTCTCTCTGCACCGTCAGCCTTGCTCTGAGCTTTCAACTTTTTACTCTACATATTTAATGGAAGCTGCGTTACTCTGGCCACAAACGCAGTGCTGCTATTTCTGTCCCACTCTGACAGCTCTGTATCTCTGTCTCGGTCTCCCACCATCTCTGCTGCATTTTCAAAATACCAGTTCACTGAAAACGCAAGACAGAGCTAACTACAAAATATCTAAACCTTACACTCACTGTTTTATTTGATCAAATTGATCAGTCAGGAATAGATTGTTTGTGTGTGTGTGCGTGCGTGTGTGTGTGTGTGTGTGTGCATGGATGTGTGTGTGTCTGTGCGTGGATGTGTGTGTGCGTGTGTGTGTGCACCTGCAGACACTGCAGACGAAGCAGGTAGGGTGGTAGGTCCTCCCCAGAGCAGAGACCACCTCCCCGGTGATGAATCCGTCACAGCGGTCACAACGCGTCCCGTACAGACGCTGGTAGTCTGACGTACAGATGTACTCACCACTCTTCTGATAGAACCCAGATCTAGCCAGGTCACACCCACACACTGGAGAGAGATAGAGATGGGGGGAGTGAGAGAGAGAGGGGGGAGAGGGAGTGGGAGAGAATGGGAGAGAGAGGGAGGGAGAGGAGGAAAGAGAGAGAGAAAGAGAGAAAGAGAGAGAGAGACGGTGGATTAGGTTAAAGAAGGATCACTCAAACTATTCAAAATGAACGAGCATGGAAAAAAATAAATACAAAACTGATTGCAGCAAGCTACAGTAATTCCTCGGCTTTAGTTTAGGTGGCAAAGCTAGTCTATATCCTGGGTTTGAACCCGTTTGGTCACATCTGCCCCACTTCCACAGTAAACTGTTCGAAATGATCCAATTAGTGCTTTATGGGGAGCTCAGAGGGTTGTTTAGTGGTGGTTCAGACAGAGAGGAACTTTGTTGGGTTTCATTAGGTTTCCTCCTCCCTGCTTCTCCAGACAGAAAATAAAGACAAGACAGACATAAACATGCTTGTGTGTGTGTGTATTTGCATGAGTGTGATTTCTGGGTGTCTTGTATGCAGTTTGTGGCTAACAGTTTGCTGTGATGTGAAAATAAAGACAATGTGGAAAAGTATTTTTCTCCAGAAGATCCAGAAACCACTCCTTCATTACAATCAATGAGACGGAACAAAAGAACTTTCCTACATTTCATCACCAAGTTCTCCATGAGAAGAGAGAGAGAGAAAATGAGGGAAAGGAGAAAGGGAGGGGAATGGAGAGAGAACAAGAGTGAAAGAGGAGAAAGAGAGGGGAATGGAGAGAGAACGAGAGTGAAAGAGGAGAAAGAGAGGGGAATGGAGAGAGAACGAGAGGAAAGAGGAGAAAGAGAGGGGAATGTGAGAGAGAACGAGAGGGGAATGGAGAGAGAACGAGAGTGAAAGAGGAGAAAGAGAGGGGAATGGAGAGAGAACGAGAGGGGAATGGAGAGAGAACGAGAGTGAAAGAGGAGAAAGAGAGGGGAATGAGAGAGAACGAGAGGGGAATGGGAGAAGAAGAGAGTGAAAGAGGAGAAAGAGAGGGGAATGGAGAGAGAACGAGAGTGAAAGAGGAGAAAGAGAGGGGAATGGAGAGAGAACGAGAGGGAAAGAGGTGAACGAGAGGGGAGGCTCAGAGGGGAGGCTCAGAGGGGAGGCTCAGTTCACCAACCCAAACCAACCCCATAGAGCCTCAGAACAGCACTCAGAAAATCTGGCCCAACTAAATCATCACAAAACAAACTGAAAAATATATCACCTATTGGAAAGACACCACAAAAAATCTAAGTAAACTTCAATGCTATTTGGCTCTAAACAGACAGTACATGGTGGCAGACTATCTGACCACTGTGACTGATAGAAAACTGAGGAAAACATTGACTAGGTACAGACTCAGTGAACACAGTCTGGCTATAGAGACCGGTCGTCACAGACAAACCTGGCTGCCCAGAGAGGACAGTCTGGCTTTAGAGACCGGTCGTCACAGACAAACCTGGCTGCCCAGAGAGGACAGTCTGGCTATAGAGACCGGTCGTCACAGACAAACCTGGCTGCCCAGAGAGGACAGTCTGGCTATAGAGACCGGTCGTCACAGACAAACCTGGCTGCCCAGAGAGGACAGTCTGGCTATAGAGACCGGTCGTCACAGACAAACCTGGCTGCCCAGAGAGGACAGTCTGGCTTTAGAGACCGGTCGTCACAGACAAACCTGGCTCCCCAGAGAGGACAGGCTGTGCTCACTCTGCTCCAGGGGAGAGGTAGAGACAGAGCTGCATGTAACTATAAAAGATGAAGAAAAAATATAATATTTATTGAGTGAAAAGCCAAAATGTGCAGTTTTGGCAGCCAAATATGTGTCCTCATGCCACAACCTGAGGAACAGCCAGTGAAAAGTGCAAAGTAATGTCGATAATATTTCCCATCTGGTTTTGTTTTATCTTTCATACCATGTCATGTGTCTTCTCAGTCATGAGAGAGAGACTGTCTTCTCAGTCATGTTGACACTGGTCTACTACCATGGCTTTAATGTATTGTTGTTCTCATTAATATTGTTTTGTAGTTGTTGTTAATGGTAATCCCATGTCCACTACTACTATTATTATTGCTGTTGGTCCCACCATTTATTTATATATAAATATATATTTTTATTTTATTTTTATTTTTCGATATGTATACTTTGACAATGTAAGTAATAGTGAACTTGCTATGTCAATAAAGTCAATTGAATTGAATTGAAAGAGAGGGGAATAGAGAGAGAAGGAGAGGGGAATGGAGAGAGAAGGAGAGGGGAATGGAGAGAGCGAGAGAGAGGGGAATAGAGAGAGAAGGAGAGGGGAATGGAGAGAGAAGGAGAGGGGAATGGAGAGAGAAGGAGAGGGGAATGGAGAGAGAAGGAGAGGGGAATGGAGAGAGCGAGAGAGGGGAATGGAGAGAGAAGGAGAGGGGAATGGAGAGAGAGAGAGGGAATGGAGAGAGAAGGAGAGGGGAATGGAGAGAGAAGGAGAGGGGAATGGAGAGAGAAGGAGAGGGGAATGGAGAGAGCGATAGAGGGGAATAGAGAGAGAAGGAGAGGGGAATGGAGAGAGCGAGAGAGCGAGACTACCCGTGGCGACCCGTCATTCAGGGCTGGTTGCCAACATGGTCTCTTTTTTGTTTTCTTGAGTAAGGCAGCTCCAAAATGAAGGTGTTTTATCCTAGCTCAGTGCTTTCTGTGGTGGTTGGGCAGCCAGCGGAAAATAGGGAGCGTAGAGGTTGGTAATGTTCTCTAATTGGGCCGTGATTGGCTACGTGTTCTGTCACTCTTGGGGACACTACCTCACCGCAAAATCTACAAGAAGACCTAAAAAAAAGTCCCTTGTGTGCTGCCATATAGTTACATTAGAAGTGTCCATCCAAGAAGGCTCAAGATCATTGGCCACAGATAAAATAACGTCAAATCCCGCTATACCTACCGTAGCTTTGATTGGGCTGATCATGTCAACATCATACTTTCAAAATCTTAGCTAGCAGTCATCATCATGAATCATCAGGAAGTCGACAATCTGCTGGCAAATCCTTTTCAAACCTTGCCATATGAACAAAAATGATGAAGAGAAATTATACATAAAACAACAAACATCGGCCATTGGACATAAACATTACACAACAAGTTGGAAATCGCAAATTCAACAATGAGTGGTTTGGAAGGAATCAGTGGCTAACTGCAAACATTGCAAAGCAATCACTATACTGCTATTCAGTGGAGTTGGTGTGTGGTCCAAGTCTGGGTTTAATTAAGGGTCTAAACATTCAACATTGGCCGTGCTGTCAATCCAGCATGACTTCTGCCACGTTCAAAACATCTGGAAACTCAAAACTGGTAAACCTCCGATTTCAGTGGTTCAAGAAAACTGGGAACTCTGAAAGAAACAAGCTCCGACTGGGAAAATACGCTTTGAACGGTCATCCAACTCAGAATTCCAAGTGGGGAACTCAGTTCTCTTTCAGGAGCTCTGACCTGAAGATCACTGACGTCATGATTCCAAGTGGGGAACTCAGGTCTCTTTCTAGAGCTCTGACCTGAAGACCACTGACGTCATGATTCTAAGTGGGGAACTCTGGCCTCTTTCTAGAGCTCTGACCTGAAGGCCACTGACGTCATGATTCCAAGTGGGGAACTCAGTTCTCTTTCTAGAGCTCTGACCTGAAGATCACTGACGTCATGATTCCAAGGTGGGAACTCAGTTCTCTTTCTAGAGCTCTGACCTGAAGACCACTGACGTCATGATTCCAAGTGGGGAACTCAGTTCTCTTTCTAGAGCTCTGACCTGAAGATCACTGATGTCATGATTCCAAGTCAGGAACTCAGTTCTCTTTCTAGAGCTCTGACCTGAAGATCACTGACGTCATGATTCAACTTGTTTTTTTCCCGAGTTCCCTGTTGTCTTAAAAGCTCCATAAATCCAGAGAATGCCTGACTTTGATGAGACATGTTTTATGCCCACTAAAGACCTCCGCGCCACCTTCCTGCTCAAGTGAGCACAGCACAACAAGGTGAGTCCCAAAATGTATTGTATGGTCCTGCATAAATGATGTAATATGCCAGGGAGATATGTTTACCGTATAAAGAAAGTAATGCTAAGTTAATGTTGTGTAGTTAGCTGTTAGTAGTACATGTGCCTCACCCTAATAATTTGGTCCCTTTTCCCTTTATAACTGAGCCTCCTGTTCTGACTTGCTTGCTTATATGCCCCCATTTATTTGTCCTACAGTTCTGACTTGGTGTGCATGGAGAACACTGTATGAACGGCCCATGTTATGAATTCTGTCGATGTACATTTCAAAAGTGCTGAACAAATAGTTATATTAACTACGTCCGACCTAGCTCGCTCATAAATGTATTAACCTCTCTGGGGTAGGGGGCAGTATTTTGACATCCGGATGAAAAGCGTTCCCAAAGTAAAATGCCTGTTACTCAGGCCCAGAAGCTAGGATATGCATATAATTGGTAGATATGGATATAAAACACTCTAAAGTTTCTAAAACTGTTCAAATAATGTCTGTGAGTATAACAGAACTGATATGTCAGGCAAAACCCTGAGGACAAACCATCCCCCCCAAAAAAACATTTCAGCTTACCACTATTTTCAATGGCTAGTATTTTAAAAATAAGGCCAAGTCCTCCCAGACTGCAGGTCCTAGGGCGTCCACTAGATGTCAACAGTCTTTAGAAAGAGTTTCAGGCTGGTTTTTGGAAAAATGACCCAGAAATTGTAGTTTTTCTAGGTGGCTCCCACAAACCACATTTGAATAAGCAAGTCAGCCATATCAGCTATGTTTTTTAAAAGGCAGTAAATGAGGCTGAATAAACTGTTTCACTGCCAGACAAGACTCTGTTGATAGCCAGGTGTAGCAGTGGTAAGGTGTTGGGACTCTGCTGTTGGGATTCTGCTGTAAGACAGCTTTATGTAGGCCCTAAGAGTATGTAGAAACTGTTTGTCACCGTTATAGTGCAATTGATGTATTGTGTTGTGTTGCTGGCATGCATCCCAATTTTTTTTTTTGGGGGGGTTTGACCCACCAAGATGTATGTGCTTAAATAGCCACTGGAGACCACATGTACATGTGTGGGTTGTTATAGTAAACAGAGTTGATTCTCCACAGCTATTTGTCTGTAAGGTCAAGTGAAGAGAGAAACTGTATTAACTCTAGTGGGCGAGGTTCCTAAAAGGTCAGTGGGCATTCTAAAGGTTACACACACACACACACACACACACACACACACACACACACACACACACACACACACACACACACACACACACAGTAGGAGTCAGCAAACCCAGAGGATCAATACGTTTAAATCAGATCAGTGAATCAGCATCTAGCACTCCATCTCTCTCTCTCTCTCTCTCTCTCTCTCTCTCTCTCTCTCTCTCTCTCTCTCTCTCATATCAAATCAAATCTGGTTTGTCACATGTGCCGAATACAACAGGTGTAGACCTTACCGTGAAATGCTTAGTTACAAGCCCTTAGCCCTTAACCAACAATGCAATTAGAAGAAAATAGAGTTAAGAAAATATTTACTAAATAAACTAAAGTAAAACATTTAAAATAAAGAAAATAAAAAAAGTTATAAAATAGTAATAACAATAAAATAGTAATAACGAGACTATATACAGGGGGTACCGGTACCGAGTCAATGTGGAGGCTATATACAGGGGGTACCGATACCGAGTCAATGTGGAGGCTATATACAGGGGGTACCGAGTCAATGTGGAGGTCAATGTGGAGGCTATATACAGGGGTACCGACACCGAGTCAATGTGGAGGCTATATACAGGGGTACCGGTACCGAGTCAATGTGGAGACTATATACAGGGGTACCGATACAGAGTCAATGTGGAGGCTATATACAGGATGTTACGGTACAGAGTCAATGTGGAGGCTATATACAGGGGGTACCGGTACCGAGTCAATGTGGAGGCTATATACAGGGGGTACCGGTACCGAGTCAATGTGGAGGCTATATACAGGGGGTACCGGTACCGAGTCAATGTGCGAGGGAACAGGTTAGTGTAAGTAAATATTAATGTACATTTCGGTAGGGGTAAAGTGACTATAGTGGTTGTTCCATTAAAAGTTTTGTGATCATGATTAAGTACTTAGAGGTCATTTGTGGTTTAGTATGGTAACCTGCATCACCACTTCATTGCTCCAGACCAGTGCAAGGGGGAGTTACAGCACTGATTATGCTTTTGGGTCTACCGTGTCTCTAACTGACAATGAATGGGGGACATAAACCTAAATAGAAACTGATAATTGTGTACGACTTCAGTATTACTTACTAAAACTGTTGTTACGCTAAGGTATGTTTTATTTTGTTAGGATTATTTTGCTCTTACTGTTGTAGTCTAGCCCGCTACCGACCGGATTTGTTGTACAGTGGCGCAACAGTATAAGACACTGCATAGCACTGTAACCTTTAAAACAAAATATATATTTCACCTTTATTTAACCAGGTAGGATAGTTGAGAATAAGTTCTCATTTACAACTGCGACCTGGCCAAGATAAAGCAGACAAGTGCGACACAAACAACAACACAGAGTTACACATGGAATAAACAAACATACACTCAATTGCCAGAGGTCCGGACAACAGGCCCTCCGATTTTGACACACTGAGCTATCAACGTTGATACACTTATTGATGAAGCTGGTGACTGTGGTGGAATAATCCTCAAAGCCATTGGATGAATCCAATCCAACATATTCCAGTCTGTGTTAGCAAAACAGTCCTGTAGTGTAGCATCCGCGTCATCTGACCACTTCCGTATTGAGCAGTTCACTGGTAATTCCTGCTTTAGTTTTTGCAAGCAGGAATCAGGAGGATAGAATAATGGTCAGATTTTCCAAATGGAGGGCAAGGGAGAGCTTTGTAGCCGTCTCTGTGTGTGGAGTTTTTTCCCCCTCTGTTTGCACATGCTGTTACAAATGAGATAAAACAGATTTTCGTTGGCCTGCATTAAAGTCCCTGGCCACTAGGAGCACCGCTTCTGGATGAGCATTTTCTTGTTTGTTTATGGCCTTGTCGTGTCTTGGCTATGCCGGATTAAGTAATATGACATGCTATTCTATAAAATAATTTCTCCGTAATTAATATTACCTGATTGAGCTAATCATGTAAATGTAACTAGAGACTCGGTTACCACAAAATAATATTTATAGAGCTGTTATCTTCAGAATAAACTCTTAAAGACCTAGTAATATTTTACATCAATAGCAGTCAATATTAATCATTATCTTAATTCAGTATCATCTGAAAGTTGTAAATTCTTAGTTATCTGCACAAATCCTGGCTAACAAGTTGAATCAGCAATACAAAATTGGGCTTAATTGTTTATTTACTAAATACCTAACTAATCACACAGAATTACACATACACATAATTAAATCCTAACTTGTTTACAAATTACGTCATGAAGGAAAACGTCCCTAGCGGGCGGAACAGATATGACAGCTTGTTACACAAAAGAAAAGGGGCTGGATTTGAGTGAAAGAGCGGGAAGACTGAGGAACAAAGGGAAGAAGCTGTGCTATCGTAAATAAGGTATCTTATGCATTGTAAATTACCGCCCATTTGGAAAAGGAAAATGCAATAAATAATTACTCTGAGCTGCGCTTCGGTAGGTTGGTGGTAGATGGAAGGCCGTGTTGCCCAACCGAGTCCTTTGAAGAATGTCTCTGGTTGTCAATTGGATACGTTGTAGTAACGTTGTTGGGTGATAGACGGGATACTCTGTCTGTTCCTTCCTAACCCTCGTTTGCATCTGCTGTTGCTAACTCAACGGCTAGGAGGTATCACTTCTGTAGTGAATAAGAGTTCAAAGTTAATACCATTCGCAACCAAAGCTCACGCTGATGTTGGCTTCGTTCTGTAGTTATTATCTGAACCATTCTGACATAGGACCGTCGTCCTCACGTCTTCGGAACAGGAGGTTACATTGCCGTCAAGGGCTTATATAGGAAGGGAGAGGAGGGCGTGTTTGAAAAGTTTTATAGCCCATGTCCCTTCACAGGGGCGGACCACTGATTGAGCAGAGCCCTATCTTATGTCAACCCAAATCTCACATTTTAGAAGCTAAAATCACATTTCATCCCATCACGAATAATTTCATATTCAAACATTTCAATTGAACAACAATTTCATGTGAATCAGATCACTCTGATGTGTAGACTTTCCACTGTAGAGTTTGTCATCTTATCATTGATGAGAATATCTCAGATGACAACCGAACTGACATCATATTCATTAAGTACCACCGCATATGTTCCATTGGTCGGATTACCAGAATATTGTTCATTTCCCCCCACCTTCTGATGTTCCCAGAATCTCTATGTTAACCAAGGGTTTTGCAAATGTAACCTCAGTAGGGTAGAGAGAGGAAAAAGGGGGGAAGGGGTATTTATAACTGTCATAAACCTACCCCCCAGGCCAACGTCATGACAGCCTTATACAGCTCGTTGAGTGCGGCCTTAGTGCCAGTTTATGGTGGTAAATATACAGCTACAAAAAATATAGATGAAAACTCTCTTGGTAGATAGTGTGGTCTACAGGTTATCATGAGGTACTCTACCTCAGGCGAGCAATACCACACAGTACCTTAATATTAGACATTGCGCACCAGCTGTTATTGACAAATAGACACACATGATCACCACTCATCAGACGTAACTGTTCTGTCCTGCCGATGCACTGAAAACCCAGCCAACTGTATATTATCCGTGTCGTCGTTCAGCCACGGCTCGGTGAAACATAAGATATTACAGTTTTTAATGTCCCGTTGGTAGCATAGTTTCAAACGGAGTTCATCCAGTTTATTCTCCAGTGATTGCACATTGGCCAATAGAACGGATGGTAGAGGCGACTATGGAGAAGTTAATGCTACTCACAACGATCACATCACCAACAAATAAACACTGTTGAAACGTATCAGAACTAACTGGGTGTGTGTGTGTGTGTGTGTGTGTGTGTGTGTGTGTGTGTGTGTGTGTGTGTGTGTGTGTGTGTGTGTGTGTGTGTGTGTGTGTGTGTGTGTGTGTGTGTGTGTGTGTGAGAGACCATAGGAAGAGCTGATGCGTGTGTTTATCCCCTCAGGCAGCGATTCTTCAGGAGATAAGACACAGGATAATACCTGTTTTCATCCTAAATAGTGCACTACTTTTGACCAGAGCACTATATCGGGAATTGGGTACTATTTGAGACACTGCCCTTGTCTTCTATCCTAAATCCTGGAGCTCGGGAGGGAAAACTGCTGCTGCCTAAACTCATCTCCCTGTAATCTCACAATGTCTCCCTAGCAACCACACGTTGGCTTGGTGATTGGACCAGCGTGGCAGTGGTTGCTATAGCTACGGGAAGCTCCGATCCCCTCTAACCCACATCTCTCTCTCTAACTCTTTTCTCTGTTTCTCTCTCTGTTTCTCCCCGCCGCGCTCTCCCTACCCCCTTCTCTTTCCATAACCCTCTCTGTCCTTCTCTCTTCCTTCTTTCATCTCTCTTACCCCCTCTCTCCATCTCTCTCCATCTCTCCTACTCCCTCTCTTCCAATCTACCTCTACGGAGGTAGATTGTCATGGTGTGCCAAGAGCTAAGAGTGAGAGAGTGATGAGACCTTGCAGATAGAACACGAGTCACAAACTGGTCTGGACAGGTTTGATCTGATCTGGTCAGGTTTGATCTGGTCTGGACAGGTTTGATTTGGTCTGGCGTTCTACAGAACCCACCTGTAAGAAAAGCTTCCACGATCCTTCCTTGGTGCTTTAAACCTGTTCCTTTCTCAAAGGGAAGTTTTACTAGAGACAAATTGATACAGGCAACGTCTTACAGTAGTCCTGACACACTGGACATTGCAGAAATCTGTTTTGACTCAGAAAACTGCTGACAGAATATTTGTAAGGTTTTGGAACCTGACGCTTGCTTGTGTGTGTGTGTTCGAGTGTGAGTGTGAGTGGGTGACTGAGTGTGTGTGTGTGTGTGTGTGTGTGTGTGTGTGTGTGTGTGTGTGTGTGTGTGTGTGTGTGTGTGTGTGTGTGTGTGTGTGTGAGTGTGAGTGGGTGTGTGTGTGTGTGTGTGTGTGTGTGTGTGTGTGTGTGTGTGTGTGTGTGTGTGTGTGTGTGTGTGTGTGTGTGTGTGTGTGTGTGTGAGTCTCCCTAAGGAGCTGTCCATATGGAACATGCATTTAGACCACTGCAATGCCTTGGTAGCTGTGCTGGAATGGGAGAGTGCCACTTTAGCAACGAGAGGAAAATGTGGTTAGGGTGTCATTAGGCCATGATACACAGTCTGCTACCATTACTAGTAATACAATAACACATATCATCCAAAGTGTGTATGTGTGTGCGTACTTGTGTGTGCATATGTGTGCTAGGGCTTCCATAAAAAAAATAAAACCCAGTAAGTAATGCTTTTAGCCTATTTCTGGATGGAAATACAGTTGATGTAAAAACCTTTGACTGGTCAAGCTTATCGGTCTACGGGTGATCATTTGCATAATTTAGTGGAAATAAATTGTCACGAGGGTATATTCATTATGTATCCTATTTATCACATGTGCACAACATAAAGGTACAGAGCCTTTGAGCCGGAAATCTGTCAGACATTTTTACAAGCCCAGTCATTGCGCAACAATTCTAAATGCAATTGTGTGTTAAAAAGAGTTTTTGGGGACACGATTAAAAAGAGCTACTATTTTTATTTCTCAACTGGTAATTGATGCGCACCTCCAATTCGCCATTCAAATGCATAGGCAATGGAAGGCAGGCTTCATCAGCGTGTCACACACCACTTTGCAATGAGCTGGAGACAGTAAGCATTTTGAAAACATATAGCTATTTAATTGTTTGAAACCTGTTCGTTTTACTACATATTATGAGGAATATTTTGCCTTGCTTCAAAGTAGCCATGGCAACATCGGACCATATCCGTGGAAGCAATTATTTTATAAAGACACATATCCCATTGAAACCAATAGCCTATTTCCTTATGTTCTATTGGTTATCAACTTTCTTTCATTGTCCGGTAGCCAAACGCACGTTCACACGTAGCCTACGAACTGTGTGCATTGCTGCGCTAATAACGTTAAGAAATAACAGTTTAACAACATGTTACGCTAAACGTTCTGAACTGTTGCATCAGATTCATGTTTTTTTTATGTAGCCTAAGCCTACTGGTTGTATGAATATTGTTTGGGCTATTTTCTTCTCGACAAGCTGACCAATAGAATAGGTTAACTTTTCTACTATGGGGAATAGGTGACTGACATAGGCTCATAGGCAGCGCGTCCATAAGGCTAAGTCAACCGATCGCTCTGCCTCCACCCGCCTGCCCGACTAGCATCACTACTCTGGACGGTTCTGACTTAGAATATGTGGACAACTATAAATACCTGGGTGTCAACTATAAATACCTAGACTGTAAACTCTCCTTCCAGACTCACATTAAGAATCTCCAATCCAAAGTTAAATCTAGAATTTGCTTCCTATTTCGCAACAAAGCCTCCTTCACTCATACTGCCAAACATACCCTCGTAAAACTGACTATCCTCCCGATCCTTGACTTCGGCGATGTTATTTACAAAATAGCCTCCAACACTCTACTCAGCAAACTGGATGCAGTCTATCAGAGTGCAATCCGTTTTGTCACCAAAGCCCCATATACTACACACCACTGCAACCTGTATGCTCTTGTTGGCTGCTCCTCGCTACATATTCGTCGCCAAACCCACTGGCTCCAGGTCATCTATAAGTCTTTGCTAGGTAAAGCTGAGCCTGCTGCTACAGTCAACAGAATGGTGTTATAATGACTTCTCTGTAACTGAGCCTGCTGCTACAGTCAACAGAATGGCGTTATAATGACTTCTCTATAACTGAGCCTGCTGCTACAGTCAACAGAATGGCGTTATAATGACTTCTCTATAACTGAGCCTGCTGCTACAGTCAACAGAATGGCGTTATAATGACTTCTCTATAACTGAGCCTGCTGCTACAGTCAACAGAATGGTGTTATAATGACTTCTCTATAACGGAGCCTGCTGCTACAGTCAACAGAATGGCGTTATAATGACTTCTCTATAACTTCTCTATAATGACTTCTCTATAACGGAGCCTGCTGCTACAGTCAACAGAATGGTGTTATAATGATTTCTCTATAACTGAGCCTGCTGCTACAGTCAACAGAATGGCGTTATAATGTTATAATGACAGTCAACAGAATCTCGTTATAATGACTTCTCTATAACTGAGCCTGCTGCTACAGTCAACAGAATGGTGTTATAATGACTTCTCTATAACGGAGCCTGCTGCTACAGTCAACAGAATGGTGTTATAATGATTTCTCTATAACTGAGCCTGCTGCTACAGTCAACAGAATGGCGTTATAATGACTTCTCCATAACGGAGCCTGCTGCTACAGTCAACAGAATGGTGTTATAATGATTTCTCTATAACTGAGCCTGCTGCTACAGTCAACTGTTATAATGACCTAACTGAGCCTGCTACAGTCAACAGAATGGTGTTATAATGACTTCTCTATAACTGAGCCTGCTGCTACAGTCAACAGAATGGTGTTATAATGACTTCTCTATAACTGAGCCTGCTGCTACAGTCAACAGAATGGCGTTATAGTGACTTCTCTATAACTGAGCCTGCTGCTACAGTCAACAGAATGGTGTTATAATGACTTCTCTATAACTGCTACAGTCAACAGAATGGCGTTATAGTGACTTCTCTATAACTGAGCCTGCTGCTACAGTCAACAGAATTATATGACTTCTCTATGAGCCTGCTGCTACAGTCAACAGAATGGCGTTATAATGACTTCTCTATAACTGAGCCTGCTGCTACACGTTATAATGACTTCTCTATAACGGAGCCTGCTGCTACAGTCAACAGAATGGCGTTATAATGACTTCTCTATAACTGAGCCTGCTGCTACAGTCAACAGAATGTTATAATGACTTCTCTATAACTGAGCTGCTGCTACAGTCAACAGAATGGCGTTATAATGACTTCTCTATAACTGAGCCTGCTGCTACAGTCAACAGAATGGCGTTATAGTGACTTCTATAACTGAGCCTGCTGCTACAGTCAGAAATAGACTCTCTATAATGGCTGTACAGTCAACAGAATAATGACTTCTCTATAATCAACAGAATGGCGTTATAGTGACTTCTCTATAACTGCTACAGTCAACAGATGGCGTTATAGTGACTTCTCTATAACCTGCTGCTACAGTCAACAGAACGTTATAATGACTTCTATAACTTCTATAATGACCTCTCTATAACTGGAGCCTGCTGCTACAGTCAACAGAATGGCGTTATAATGACTTCTCTATCTCCTACAGTAACTGGCGTTATAATGCCTATAACTGAGCCTGCTACAGTCAACAGAATGGTGTTATATGACTTCTCTATAACCTCTCTATAATGACTTCTCTATAACTGCTTACAGTCAATAGAATGGCGTTATATAGTGACTTCTCTAACAGTCAACAGAATGGCGTTATAGTGACTTCTCTATAACTGAGCCTGCTGCTACAGTCAACAGAATGGCGTTATAGTGACTTCTCTATAACTGAGCCTGCTGCTACAGTCAACAGAATGGCGTTATAGTGACTTCTCTATAACTGAGCCTGCTGCTACAGTCAACAGAATGGCGTTATAATGACTTCTCTATAACTGAGCCTGCTGCTACAGTCAACAGAATGGCGTTATAATGACTTCTCTATAAAGCCTGCTGCTACAGTCAACAGAATGGTGTTATAATGACTTCTCTATTGCTGCTACATCAACAGAATGGCGTTATAGTGACTATCTCTGCTACATCAACAGAACGGAGCCTGCTGCTACAGTCAACAGAATGGCGTTATAATGACTTCTCTATAACTGAGCCTGCTGCTACAGTCAACAGAATGGTGTTATAATGACTTCTCTATAACTGAGCCTGCTACAGTCAACAGAATGGTGTTATAATGAGTCAACAGAATCTCTATATGACTTCTCTATGAGCCTGCTGCTACAGTCAACAGAATGGCGTTATAATGACTTCTCTATAACTGAGCCTGCTGCTACAGTCAACAGAATGGTGTTATAATGACTTCTCTATAACCTCTCTATAATGACTTCTCTATAACTGAGCCTGCTGCTACAGTCAACAGAATGGCGTTATAATGACTTCTCTATAACTGAGCCTGCTGCTACAGTCAACAGAATGGCGTTATAATGACTTCTCTATAACTGAGCCTGCTGCTACAGTCAACAGAATGGCGTTATAATGACTTCTCTATAACTTCTCTATAATGACTTCTCTATAACGGAGCCTGCTGCTACAGTCAACAGAATGGCGTTATAATGACTTCTCTATAACTGAGCCTGCTGCTACAGTCAACAGAATGGCGTTATAATGACTTCTCTATAACTGAGCCTGCTGCTACAGTCAACAGAATGGTGTTATAATGACTTCTCTATAACTGAGCCTGCTGCTACAGTCAACAGAATGGCGTTATAGTGACTTCTCTATAACAGTCAACAGAATGGCGTTATAGTCTATAACTGAGCCTGAGCAGTCCTGCTGACTCTCTAAACTAGTCAACAGACGTTATAGTGACTTCTCTATAACTGAGCCTGCTGCTACAGTCAACAGAATGGCGTTATAATGACTTCTCTATAACTGAGCCTGCTGCTACAGTCAACAGAATGGCGTTATAATGACTTCTATAACTGAGCCTGCTGCTACAGTTCTCTATAATGACTTCTCTATAACCTCTCTATAAGCTATAACTGAGCCTGCTACAGTCAACTGCTGACAGTCAACAGAATGGTGTTATAATGATTTCTATAACTGAGCCTGCTGCTACAGTCAACAGAATGTTATAGTGACTTCTCTATAACTGAGCCTGCTGCTACAGTCAACAGAATGGCGTTATAATGACTTCTCTATAACTGAGCCTGCTGCAGTCAACAGAATGGCGTGACTTCTCTATAACAGAATGTTATAATGACTTTCTATAACCGTCTATAATGACTTCTCTATAACTGAGCCTGCTGCTACAGTCAACAGAATGGCGTTATAGTGACTTCTCTATAACTGAGCCTGCTGCTACAGTCAACAGAATGGCGTTATAGTGACTGGCGTTATAGTGACTTCTCTATAACTGAGCCTGCTGCTACAGTCAACAGAATGGCGTTATAGTGACTTCTCTATAACTGAGCCTGCTGCTACAGTCAACAGAATGGCGTAGTGACTTCTCTATAACTGAGCCTGCTGCTACAGTCAACATGACTTCTATAACTGAGCCTGCTGCTACAGTCAACAGAATGTTATAATGACTTCTCTATAACTGCCTTACAGTCAACAGAATGTTATATGACTTCTCTATAACTGAGCCTGCTGCAGTCAACATGTCAACAGACAGTCAACAGAATGGCGTTATAGTGACTTCTCTATAACTGAGCCTGCTGCTACAGTCAACAGAATGGCGTTATAATGACTTCTCTATAACGGAGCCTGCTGCTACAGTCAACAGAATGGTTATAATGTTATAACTGAGCCTGCTGCTACAGTCAACAGAATCGTTATAATGACTCTCTATAACTGAGCCTGCTGCTACAGTCAACAGAATGGCGTTATAATGACTTCTCTATAACTGAGCCTGCTGCTACAGTCAACAGAATGTGTTATAATGTTATAACTGAGCCTGCTCTAGTCAACAGAATGGTGTTATAATGACTTCTCTATAACTGAGCCTGCTGCTACAGTCAACAGAATGGTGTTATAATGACTTCTCTATAACTGAGCCTGCTGCTACAGTCAACAGAATGGTGTTATAATGACTTCTCTATAACTGAGCCTGCTGCTACAGTCAACAGAATGGTGTTATAATGACTTCTCTATAACGGAGCCTGCTGCTACAGTCAACAGAATGGCGTTATAATGACTTCAGAATCTATAGTGACTGAGCCTGCTGCTACAGTCAACAGAATGGCGTTATAATGACTATTCAGAATGGCGTTATAATGACTTCTCTATAACTGAGCCTGCTGCTACAGTCAACAGAATGGTGTTATAATGACTTCTTCTCTATAACTGAGCCTGCTGCTACAGTCAACAGAATGGTGTTATAATGACTTCTCTATAACTGAGCCGTTCAACAGAATATAGTGACTTCTCTATAACTGAGCCTGCTGCTACAGTCAACAGAATGGTGTTATAATGACTTCTATAACTACAGTCAACAGAATGGTTATAATGACTGCTCTATAACTGAGCTACAGTCAACAGAATGGCGTTATAGTGACTTCTCTATAACTGAGCCTGCTGCTACAGTCAACAGAATGTTATAATGTTAACGGGAGCCTGCTGCTACAGTCAACAGAAATGACTACAGTCAACAGAATGGCTGACTTCTCTATAACTGAGCCTGCTGCTACAGTCAACAGAATGGTGACTTCTCTATCTCTATAATGACTTCTCTATGAGCCTGCTGCTACAGTCAACAGTTATAATGATTTCTATAATGAGCCTGTTAGTCAACAGAATGGCGTTACTTCTCTATAACTGAGCCTGCTGCTACAGTCAACAGAATGGTGTTATAATGACTTCTCTATAACTGAGCCTGCTGCTACAGTCAACAGAATGGCGTTATAGTGACTTCTCTATAACTGAGCCTGCTGCTACAGTCAACAGAATGGCGTTATAGTGACTTCTCTATAACGGAGCCTGCTGCTACAGTCAACAGAATGGCGTTATAATGATTTCTCTATAACTGAGCCTGCTGCTACAGTCAACAGAATGGCGTTATAATGACTTCTCTATAACTGAGCCTGCTGCTACAGTCAACAGAATGGTGTTATAATGACTTCTCTATAACTGAGCCTGCTGCTACAGTCAACAGAATGGTGTTATAATGACTTCTCTATACTGACGGAATGCCTGCCTGCTACAGTCAACAGAATGGCGTTATAATGACTTCTCTAATGAGCCTGCTGCTACTCAACAGAATGACTTGACTTCTATAACGGAGCCTGCTGCTACAGTCAACAGAATGGTGTTATAATGACTTCTCTATAACTGAGCCTGCTGCTACAGTCAACAGAATGGTGTTATAATGACTTCTCTATAACTGAGCCTGCTGCTACAGTCAACAGAATGGTGTTATAATGACTTCTCTATAACTGAGCCTGCTGCTACAGTCAACAGAATGCGTTATAATGAATCAGCCGTCTCCATCCAGAATCATAATGCTACTATAACTGAGCCTGCTGAGTCAACAGAATGGAGTTATAAGACTTCTCTAAACAGAGAGCTGCAGTCAGAACAGTCAACAGATGAGAGAGAGACTAGAGAGACACAGAGACAGAATGGTGACACACTGAGAGAGAGAGAGAGAGAGAAACAGAGAGAGAGAGACAGAGAGAGAGAGAGAGAGACAGAGAGACAGAGAGAGAGACAGAGAGACAGAGAGACACAGAGAGAGAGAGAGAGACAGAGAGACAGACAGACAGACAGACAGACAGACAGACAGACAGACAGACAGACAGACAGACAGACAGACAGACAGACAGAAGCTGTGTTAGAATACTCATACTACCCACACTAATCATACTATTTGTGACGTGAATTGAGTATATAGTAGGCTTATTGGTCATAGTATGGATATAGTTAGTATGCCAAATGTTTCCGGATTTCGTACTAAATTCACTAAAATATGAAGTATACATGCAGAGGACACTATTTCCGTACTTTAGGGCCCATAAATGCAATTATTCGGGAAATGGGCGTGGCTTCACATCGTTTCCAGATTTGAAGAAAAATTGGGAAAATATGCAGCCAAAGTCCAACAATAGCGGCTACAAATTCATTGCTTTAACTAATTATGACAAATGTGAACAAAATGTTGAGCAATGTAATAAAGTAATTACTTTCAAATAAGTTACCTTAAACGTTATGTTGGCTGACAATCTGTTAGCTACGCTGCCCCACATAGCATATCATTACAGCAGTATGTACCGGTATGTTAGCTAGCTACCTAACGTTAGTAGTTATACATCAAACTTGCGAGTATATTAACTATAGGCTATCTAACTACCCAACGTTTATTGACTTGATCATTCCCGTCATTCTTAGCTAAGCTAAATGGAATAGTTGTTGTGAGTTTTCAATGGACATTCGGGTGCTTTCATAAATTTGTTCTGGCTATCTACTTCAGAGCACTCTAGTCTGAGCACAGAATAATGAATTGACTAGCGTTCAACACCGAATATGGCTGGTGTCAGTTGAATATGGCCGGTGTCAGTTGAATATAGCTGGTGTTAGTTGAATATGGCCGGTGTCAGTTGAATATGGCCGGTGTCAGTTGAATATGGCCGGTGTCAGTTGAATATGGCTGGTGTCAGTTGAATGTGGCCGATGTCAGTTGAATATGGCCGGTGTCAGTTGAATGTGGCCGATGTCAGTTGAATATGGCCGGTGTCAGTTGAATATGGCCGGTGTCAGTTGAATATGGCTGGTGTCAGTTGAATATGGCTGGTGTCAGTTGAATATGGCTGGTGTCAGTTGAATATGGCCGGTGTCAGTTGAATATGGCCGGTGTCAGTTGAATATGGCCGGTGTTAGTTGAATATGGCCGGTGTTAGTTGAATATGGCTGGTGTCAGTTGAATATGGCCGGTGTCAGTTGAATATGGCGGTGTCAGTTGAATATGGCGGTGGTGAATATGGCGGTGTTGAATATGGCCGGTGTCAGTTGAATATGGCCGGTGTCAGTTGAATATGGCCGGTGTCAGTTGAATATGGCCGGTGTCAGTTGAATATGGCCGGTGTCAGTTGAATATGGCCGGTGTCAGTTGAATATGGCTGGTGTCAGTTAACGATTGCAAAAAAGCGCAATTAAATTGTTGCCAGAAACACAGTTAGTCACCAACGCTCTGCATAACACTGAAAACTGCCTAACCAGCTCTGCTAGGGCGAGTGAAATGGTCAGAATGGCCACTCTCATTTGTGTCTGGAAGTAGCTAGCAAGCTAGCCAACGTTAGCTTGGGTGCTTGACTGCCTTTGTAAGGTCAGAACGCTCAAATCAACCCTACTCCTCCACCCGACCATCCAGTGTGCGCTCTGAGAGTGAAACACTCTGAATTTTCTGAATGGACAATCTGACAACGCTCTGAATTTAGAAGTGCACTCTGGCACTCCAGATTGAATTTAAGAACACACCCGAAGTCGTAAAATGTCTAACTAGTCATTTGTTATGCTAACTAGCATCAACTTCTGGTAGACCGGCGAAGAGCTAGTACTGTCAACTGAAAGGATACTGTTCTGTTTACAGTATACAAAAATGAACTAATAGTAAGTAGTATATACTCATTAAGCATGTATTATACAATATGTTAGTATGGGTATTCGAACACAGCTAAAGAAAGAGAAGCACATTGTGATAATAACAGACTGTGATAGAAGGAAGGAAATAAAGGGAGAGCTTCTCAGGGAATGGCACCTTCTGTTTCCCAAGGTGAAATGAGTTGAATATAAAGATATGTTGTCTCCATTTTACCTATATGTTTCCTATATTTTTCCTATATGTTTTTCCCTATTTGTTTCCTCCATGTTTCCTATGTTTCCTGAATCTTTCCTGTATCTTTCCCTATATGTTTCCTGTATCTTTCCAATATGTTTCCTGTATCTTTCCTACATGTTTCCTATATGTTTCCTGTATCTTTCATGTATCTTTCCTATATGTTTCCTGTACCTTTCCTATATGTTTCCTATATGTTTCCTATATGTTTCCTGTATCTTTCCTACATGTTTCCTATATGTTTCCTGTATCTTTCCTACATGTTTCCTATATGTTTCCTGTATCTTTCCAATATGTTTCCTATATGTTTCCTATATGTTTCCTGTATCTTTCCTATATGTTTCCTGTATTTTTCCTATATGTTTCCTATATGTTTCCTGTATCTTTCCAATATGTTTCCTATATGTTTCCTATATGTTTCCTGTATCTTTCCTATATGTTTCCTATATGTTTCCTGTATCTTTCCAATATGTTTCCTATATGTTTCCTGTATCTTTCCAATATCTTTCCTGTATCTTTCCTATCTGTTTCCTGTATCTTTCCTATATGTTTCCTATATGTTTCCTATATGTTTCCTGTATCTTTCCTACATATTTCCTATATGTTTCCTGTATCTTTCCAATATGTTTCCTATATGTTTCCTATATGTTTCCTTTATCTTTCCTATATGTTTCCTATATGTTTCCTGTATCTTTCCAATATCTTTCCTATATGTTTCCTATATGTTTCCTGTATCTTTCCTATATGTTTACCTCCATTTTACCTATATGTTTCCTTACAGCCAGACAGAGACAACACAAACAGACAAAGTTAGAAAGATCAAGATAAACTAATATCATATTATGACAAATATAACCACATATCGTCCACCTTGGCATTTTATAATTCCTATCACAAACACACACATGCACAGACACTTCTTCGTTCAGCCTCCTTATCACATGCTAAACACGCCAATGTCAAACTGTCCCATGATGGGAAATTGATTTCATGCTTAGATAACTATCAGCGAGAGAGAGAGACAGAGGGAGCGAGAGAGATATATAAATGCTTGTTTTGATAACTGTTGCCTGAGCCATTACCAACCTCTTTCTATGTCTCTCTCTCTTTCCCTCCATCTTTCTCTCCATCTTTCAATCTTTCATCATGTGTGTTTCATTCCCCATCACACACCCAGATCATCATTAGTCAAAGACAAACAACAGGAATGAAGAACAAACAGAAGTGAAAAGAGGGGGGGTGAATAGAGAATGGAACATGTAGTTGAGAGGGAAGGGTAGGGAGGAAAGGATAGGGGGGACAGTGAAACAATAGCAGGTCTTTAGAAAGCTGTGGCCATGGATGCTACTGGAACCACAGCGAGGGAGGGCATGGTCACACAATACTGCTCTACTGTACTGGCATCACGCCTCTGCTTTGGTCTAGGTCAGAACCTAGGTCAAACACATCAATGTCAAACTATTTGACTTGTGCTTGAGTTTGCTTTTGGGATTATCCCGTGTGTTCCATTTTGAGACGAAAGGAGTAGAGAGGACAGTTCAGGGTAGTGTGAGAGGGGAGGGGCAGAGAGATTGAGAGAGAAAAGTATGATGACAACATTTAAAAAATATATTTTACATTTATTTAACTAGGCAAGTCAGTTAAGAACCAATTCTTATTTTCAATGACAGCCCGGGAACTGTGGGTTAACTACCTTGTTCAGGGGCAGAATGACAGATTTGTACCTTTTTACCTTGGGATTTAATCTAGCAACCTTTCGGTTACTGGCCCAATGCTCTAACCACTAAGCTACCTGCCACACAAAGGGTCACTCTCTCTCTATTTATATATATCTTTGTCTCCATCCTCCCTCTCTCTCTCTCTCTCTCCTTCTCTCACTATCTTTCTCTGTCTGAACCCTCTGTCTGGTCTCTGGGGTCTGTAATGGGGGTTTCCCATTGGTTGAGGCTCCCTAGTGATGCTGAGAATAACCACGAATCAGACCGGAGGGAGCCCCTTGACATGGTTACCACAGCAACCCCTCAACTGAAAACACACAAGTGAAAGTAGAGGGGGATATCATAAAACATGAAACAATCCTTGACTAAGTTACTTATACAAAAGCTTTCTATGGTGGCAGTGAACTATGTGCTGTACTGGAGCAGGCATTTCAACTGCTTTCTGATAGAGGGTGTAAGAACATGACTACACAGCCATAAGTCTATGGACCATATCTACAGCAGTTGTACATACTGTTGTTGCCATGACACAATGTATCACACTGTAGGTAGAGATTCTACAGAGAAATGCTTGTGTGTATAATAACTCCCTCCTACACACCCCTTAGAAGAAGCCCACACCCTCCTACACACCCCTTAGCAGGAGCCCACACCCTCCTACACACCCCTTAGCAGGAGCCCACACCCTCCTACACACCCCTTAGCAGGAGCCCACACCCTCCTTACACACCCCTTAGCAGGAGGCCACGCCCTCCTACACACCCCTTAAAAGAGGCCACGCCCTCCTACACACCCCTTAGCAGGAGCCCACGCCCTCCTACACACCTTAGCATTAGCCCATGCCCTCCTACACACCCCTTAGCAGGAGCCCACACCCTCCTACACACCCCTTAGCAGGAGCCCACGCCCTCCTACACACCCCTTAGCAGGAGCCCACACCCTCCTACACACCCCTTAGCAGGAGCCCACGCCCTCCTACACACCCCTTAGCAGGAGCCCACACCCTCCTACACACCCCTTAGAAGAGGCCACGCCCTCCTACACACCCCTTAGCAGGAGCCCACGCCCTCCTACACACCTTAGCAGGAGCCCATGCCCTCCTACACACCCCTTAGCAGGAGCCCACGCCCTCCTACACACCCCTTAGCAGGAGCCCACACCCTCCTACACACCCCTTAGAAGGAGCCCATGCCCTCCTACACACCCCTTAGCAGGAGCCCACGCCCTCCTACACACCCCTTAGCAGGAGCCCACACCCTCCTACACACCCCTTAGAAGAGGCCACGCCCTCCTACACACCCCTTAGCAGGAGCCCACGCCCTCCTACACACCTTAGCAGGAGCCCATGCCCTCCTACACACCCCTTAGCAGGAGCCCACGCCCTCCTACACACCCCTTAGCAGGAGCCCACACCCTCCTACACACCCCTTAGCAGGAGCCCACGCCCTCTTACACACCTTTACAGGAACCCACGCCCTCCTACACACCTTAGCAGGAGCCCACGCTCTCCTACACACCTTAGAAGGAGGCCACGCCCTCCTATACACCCCTTAGCAGGAGCCCACGCCCTCCTACAAACCTTAGCAGGAGGCCACGCCCTCCTATACACCCCTTATCAGGAGGCCATGCCCTCCTACACACCTTAGCAGGAGCCCACGCCCTCCTACACACCACTTAGCAGGAGCCCACGTCCTCCTACACACCACTTAGCAGGAGCCCACACCCTCCTACACACCTTAGCAGGAGCCCACGCCCTCCTACACACCTTAGCAGGAGGCCACGCCCTCCTATACACCTTAGCAGGAGGCCACGCCCTCCTATACACCCCTTAGCAGGAGCCCACGCCCTCCTACACACCTTAGCAGGAGCCCATGCCCTCCTACACACCACTTAGCAGGAGCCCACGTCCTCCTACACACCCCTTAGCAGGAGGCCACACCCTCCTACATACCCCTTAGCAGGAGCCCATGTCCTCCTACACACCCCTTATCAGGAGGCCATGCCCTCCTACACACCCCTTAGCAGGAGGCCACACCCTCCTACATACCCCTTAGCAGGAGCCCATGCCCTCCTGCACCCCTTAGCAGGAGCCCACACCCTCTTTCATGGTCCTTCTGATCCTTCCAAATCCCTAGACTGGATCATTACTGCCATGGCTTGGAGTGAGTGAGTGAGTGAGTGTGTCCGCAGGGAATTGACGTCACAGTCCGAGTCCCAGCCTGTAAGAGTCCCAGCATATCATGTCCCAGCATAGCCCAGCATAGCCCAGCCCAGCATGTCCCAGCATAGCCCAGCCCAGCATAGCCCAGCATGTCCCAGCATAGCCCAGCATAGCCCAGTTTAGCATGTCCCAGCATAGCCCAGCTTAGCCCAGCATAGCCCAGCATAGCCCAGCATGTCCCAGCATAGCCCAGCATAGCCCAGCTTAGCATGTCCCAGCATAGCCCAGCATAGCCCAGCATAGCCCAGCATAGCCCAGCATAGCATGTCCCTGCATAGCCCAGCATAGCCCAGCATAGCCCAGCATAGCATGTCCCTGCATAGCCCAGCATAGCCCAGCATAGCCCAGCATAGCATGTCCCAGCATAGCCCAGCATGTCCCAGCATAGCCCAGCCCAGCATGTCCCAGCATAGCCCAGCCCAGCATAGCCCAGCACAGCCCAGCCCAGCATGTCCCAGCATAGCCCAGCCCAGCATAGCTCAGCCCAGCATAGCCCAGCCCAGCATAGCTCAGCCCAGCATAGCCCAGCCCAGCATAGCTCAGCCCAGCATAGCTCAGCATAGCCCAGCCCAGCATAGCCCAGCATAGCTCAGCCCAGCATAGACCAGCCCAGCATAGCTCAGCCCAGCATAGCCCAGCCCAGCATAGCTCAGCCCAGCATAGCCCAGCCCAGCATAGCTCAGCCCAGCATAGCTCAGCCCAGCATAGCTCAGCATAGCTCAGCCCAGCATAGCCCAGCCCAGCATAGCCCAGCCCAGCCCAGCCCAGCATAGCCCAGCCCAGCATAGCTCAGTCCAGCATAGCCCAGCCCAGCATAGCCCAGCCCAGCATAGCCCAGCCCAGCATAGCCCAGCCCAGCATAGCTCAGCCCACCATAGCCCAGCCCAGCATAGCCCAGCCCAGCATAGCTCAGCCCAGCATAGCCCAGCCCAGCATAGCCCAGCCCAGCATAGCTCAGCCCAGCATAGCTCAGCCCAGCATAGCCCAGCCCAGCATAGCCCAGCCCAGCATAGCTCAGCCCAGCATAGCCCAGCCCAGCATAGCCCAGCCCAGCATAGCTCAGCCCACCATAGCCCAGCCCAGCATAGCCCAGCCCAGCATAGCCCAGCCCAGCATAGCTCAGCCCACCATAGCCCAGCCCAGCATAGCCCAGCCCAGCATAGCCCAGCCCAGCATAGCCCAGCATGTCCTTACCTGTGCAGGTGAAACACTTGACATGGAAGTGTGTGTCCTGAACGCGCACCACCTCTCCCTTACACGCCTCCCGACAACGCTGGCACCGGATTGGTCCAGTGCTCCGCTCACCGCCCAAAGAGGCCTGCTGATAGGCTGTAAAAAGACAGGAGTAGAGACAGCTGACCTCATCCAATCATAACAATCGATGTTTGTCCCCCAGATGGCACCATATTCCCTATAGAGTTCACTACTACTTAACATGGCCCATAGGGAACAGGGTGCTACCTGGGATGCAACCAACAATACCAAACAATACAAAACAGTCAATATATAGCATCTGTGCTATACTATAGTTGGCAATATCCTCTCTACCCTTCTGTCATGCTCTGTATGCATATTTGTGAGTGGATTTGACATATTGCTCATTCCCACATTCTATAATAGTCAATTGTTTCCTTAACAATGTCAGTATTCCTTACCAGTCACACCCTAACAGGGTCAGAACAGAACACAAATGGGAAATTGGAATCCAATGCTAGTTTGTTGTGCCAACACAGGATGCAAGGGGAATGGTGGAAGTCGACCACTATATTATGTTACGGGAGGAATCAAAACAAAAAACAAAACTCCACAGGTTTCCACAGACATGCCAATGAACAAGTGGGTACTAGACAGAGTGTGTGTCTGTCTGTGTCAGTGAGTGCGTGCGTGCATACGTTTGTGTGTGTATAGGCCACTGCCATGCCCGTCTGCAGTGATAAGCAACCTGAAATTGAGTGTGGGATTGGCATAGATTAACCCAATTCTCTGTGACAAGAGGGAAGTAGTGTGTGCCAGGTAGAGTAATCCTCTAGGCTTCGGTCTTCTAGAGAGGAGAGGAGAGGAGAGGAGAGGAGAGGACAGGAGAGGAGAGGAGAGGAGAGGAGAGGAGAGGAGAGGAGAGGAGAGGAGAGGAGAGGAGAGGAGAGGAGAGGAGATGTGATGAGAGGAGCGGTGAAGAGGAGAGGAGATGAGATGAGAGGTGAAGAGGAGAGGAGAGGAGAGGAGAGGAGAGGAGAGGATAGGAGCGGAGCGGAGCGGAGCGGAGCGGAGAGGAGGAGAGGAGAGGAGAGGTATCATGAGAGCTAGCCACTAGCCAGGGCATAGAGAGGAGGAGAGGAGAGGAGAGGACCGGAGAGGAGAGGAGAGGAGAATAGGTATCATGGGAGCTAGCCACTAGCCAGGGCACAGAGAGGATGAGAGAAGGAGGATAATGCCTTCCACCTGTCTTCCTTTCTGAGGACATCAACAGCAGAGAGAGGAGGAGAGAAGAGAAGAAGAGAGGAGAGAAGAGAAGGAGGATAATGCCTTCCACCTGTCTTCCTTCCTGAGGACATCAACAGCAGAGAGAGGAGGAGAGAAGAGAAGAAGAGAGAAGAGAAGGAGGATAATGCCTTCCACCTGTCTTCCTTCCTGAGGACATCAACAGCAGAGAGAGGAGGAGAGAAGAGAAGAAGAGAGGAGAGAAGAGAAGGATGATAATGCCGTTCACCTGTCTTCCTTCCTGAGAACATCAACAGCAGAGCGAGGGAAAGTACACAGCCCAGCATTACCCGGATTAAAGAACAATTCCACTCAAAACTATCTTGTGGTATTTGTTATATTATTTTTATATCTTAAAATATTTGAGGGGGTCGAATAGCTTTAATATTGCAGATAGATTGGGGCTTCCATCAATGTAATTGTAATTTCCAATCCCCCATATATTTTTTACCTGATGCCCCGGCAGGTATTACATACATTTTACAGACACAATCTATTTTACATTAGTTATCTTGCTGTTATTAGTCCCAGCCTTCAGCTCTCCTTAACCCCTCACATCTATCTCAGAGGACCATCCAGTCCCAGCCTTCATCTCCCCTCAACCCCTCCCATCTATCTCTGAAGACCATCCAGTCTCAGTCTTCAGCTCCCCTCAACCCCTCCCATATATCTCTGAAGACCATCCAGTCCCAGCCTTCAGCTCCCCTCAACCCCTCCCATCTATCTCTGAAGACCATCCAGTCCCAGCCTTCATCTCTCCTCAACCCCTCCCATATATCTCTGAAGACCATCCAGTCCCAGCCTTCATCTCTCCTCAACCCCTCCTATCTATCTCTGAAGACCATCCAGTCCCAGCCTTCAGCTCCCCTCAACCCCTCCCATCTATCGCTGAAGACCATCCAGTCCCAGCCTTCATCTCTCCTCAACCCCTCCCATCTATCTCTGAAGATCATCCAGTCCCAGCCTTCAGGTCCCCTCAACCCCTCCCATCTATCTCTGAAGACTATCCAGTCCCAGCCTTCAGCTCCCTTCAACCCCTCCCATCTATCTCTGAAGACAATCCAGTCCCAGCCTTCAGCTCCCTTCAACCCCTCCCATCTATCTCTGAAGACCATCCAGTCCCAGCCTTCAGCTCCCCTCAACCCCTCCCATCTATCTCTGAAGACCATCCAGTCCCAGCCTTCAGCTCCCTTCAACCCCTCCCATCTATCTCTGAAGACCATCCAGTCCCAGCCTTCTGCTCCCCTCAACCCCTCCCATCTATCTCTGAAGACCATCCAGTCCCAGCCTTCAGCTCCCTTCAACCCCTCCCATCTATCTCTGAAGACCATCCCGTTTATTTTTCTATTTGCCATATATTTTCAACTGTGCTGTGATGTTTCACAAAAGTTCTGATCCTATATACATTTACGGACACAGTATATTTTACATGAGTTATCCTGCTGTTATGAGTCCCGCCCTTCAGCTCCACTCAACCCCTTCCATCTATTTCTTAACACCATCCAGTTTCCTATTTGCCATATATTGTTCAATTGTGCTGTGATGTTTCACAAAAGTCCTGAACCACAGGACTAACCAATTTTGGTCTTTAATGCAGAGGCGACAGACAAGTTTCTTACTTTTCCCCTTTCCACTTGTCTCTTCCATTTTTACGATAATGCTGCAATCAGTTGGTTGTAATTTTGGGTAGAGCATACATTTCCATATATTTGTGTTGGCTACATGTGTGACATAACTCCACTTTTGATAGTTACAGTATGTCACACATGCAGGCCAAACTCTCTCTCTCTTTCTCTAGGGGCATCATAATGCCTTTCAGCTGAAAGAGCCAAGGCCAAACTCTCTCTCTTTGTCTAGGGGCATCATAATGCCTTTCAGCTGAAAGAGCCAAGGCCAAACTCTCTCTCTCTCTCTCTCTCTCTCTCTCTCTCTCTCTCTCTCTCGTGCGGCTCAGTTGGTGGGTTTGATTCACAGAGGGGACCAGTAAGAAAAGTCTCTCTGGATAAGAGAGTCTGCTAAATGACTCACTACTGTAAGTCTCTCTGGATAAGAGAGTCTGCTAAATGACTCACTACTGTAAGTCTCTCTGGATAAGAGTGTCTGCTAAATGACTCACTACTGTAGTATCTCTGGATAAGAGAGTCTGCTAAATGACTCACTACTGTAAGTCTCTCTGGATAAGAGAGTCTGCTAAATGACTCACTACTGTAAGTCTCTCTGGATAAGAGAGTCTGCTAAATGTCTCACTACTGCAGTATCTCTGGATAAGAGAGTCTGCTAAATGACTCACTACTGTAAGTCTCTCTGGATAAGAGAGTCTGCTAAATGACTCACTACTGTAAGTCTCTCTGGATAAGAGAGTCTGCTAAATGACTTAAATGTAAATGTAAATGTAAATGACTCACTACTGTAGTATCTGTGGATAAGAGTGTCTGCTAAATGACTCAAATCTAAATGTCTGCCTCTGTTGAGTGTTAAGTCATCCCAGACAAACAGAACAAAGGTTCTGTATCAGTTGTATCTAAGTGGTTCATTAACATTGTTGTCGTTAGCTGGAACCATTGGTCCTGGATCACTGAAGGTGGTAGTGGTAAGGTAAATGCCACCGTTGGAGGCACATACACAGGTCCTGGATCACTGAAGGTGGTAGTGGTAAGGTAAACGCCACCGTTGGAGGCACATACACAGGTCCTGGATCACTGAAGGTGGTAGTGGTAAGGTAAACGCCACCGTTGGAGGCGCATACACAGGTCCTGGATCACTGAAGGTGGTAGTGGTAAGGTAAACGCCACCATTGGAGGCGCATACACAGGTCCTGGATCACTGAAGGTGGTAGTGGTAAGGTAAACGCCACCGTTGGAGGCACATACACAGGTCCTGGATCACTGAAGGTGGTAGTGGTAAGGTAAACGCCACCGTTGGAGGCACATACACAGGTCCTGGATCACTGAAGGTGGTAGTGGTAAGGTAAACGCCACCGTTGGAGGCACATACACAGGTCCTGGATCACTGAAGGTGGTAGTGGTAAGGTAAACGCCACCATTGGAGGCACATACACAGGTCCTGGATCACTGAAGGTGGTAGTGGTAAGGTAAACGCCACCGTTGGAGGCACATACACAGGTCCTGGTTAGGCTAAGTCAGGGCTGCCCAACCCTCTTCTTGGAGATCTACCGTCCTGTGGGTTTTCAGTCCAACCCTAATTTAACACACCTGCTACTACTTAGCTGCTCAACAAGACCTTAACTAGCTGAATCAAATTTGCTAAATTAGGGTTGGACTGAATAACCTACAGGACAATAGATCTCCAGGAAGAGGTTTGGGCAGCACTGGGCTAAGAGAATCAGGCAAGGCGATAGCTAAGTGGTTAAACACATAAGGCAGGAGGCTGCTGCTATTTAAAAAATGGTCCTGGATCAGTGAACGGGGCAGCTTAGTGGTTCAGTAGTTTTACTACCAAGTGGTAAGACAGCTCCTGGATCAGTTGCTAAGTGATATAAGACAAAGGGCCGTGGCAGGCTGCTGCAATTTCTACGCCGACCTCAACACATGCTGAGAGCTCACAGTCACAAGGGATTGTGGGAGATTGGATGTGACATGTCCCTCACACTCTCTCTCTCCCTCTTTCCACTATATCTCTCTCAATTCATTTGAATTCAAAGGTCTTTATTGACATGGGAAACATACCGTATGTTTACATTGGCAAAACAAATGGAATAGACAATAAACAAAAGGGAAATAAACAGGAAACAGTTAACATTACACACACAAAAGTAGTCAAATAATATAGACATTTCAAATGTTATATTATTGTCTTTGTACAGTGTTGTGACACTGTTCAAGTAGTTTTGAAGTATGAAAAGGAAAATAAATAAACAGATAAATCTAGGTTTTATTTCCAATGGTGTTTGTTCTTCACTGGTTGCCCTTTTCTCATGGCAACGGGCCACAAATCCTTCTGCTGTGATGCACACTGCAGTGTTTCACCTAACAGATATGGGAGTTTATCAATGTTTTATTTGTTTTCAAATTCTTTGTGGGTCTGTGTGATCTGTTGGAAATATGTGTCTCTAATGTGGTCATACATTTGGCAGAAGATTACAAAGTGCAGCTCAGTTTACACCTAATTTTGTGGGCAGGGTGCACATATCCTGTCTTCTCCTGAGAGCCAGGTCTGCCTATGGTGGCCTCTCTCAATAGCAAGGCTATGGTCACTGAGTCTGTACATAGTCAAGAATTGTCTTAATTTAAGGTCAGTCACAGTGGTCAGGTATTCTGCCTCTGTGTACTCTCTCTGTTCAGGGCCAGATAGCATTCTAATTTGCTCTGTTTCTTGGTTGATTCTTTCCAGTGTGACAAATAGGTATCTTTTGGCTTTCTAATAAATTGTTTGGGTCTAAATGTGTTGTATTGTAGACAAAGTATATTTTTGCAGAATTCTGCATGCAGAGGCTCAATTGGGTGTTTATCCCATTTTTCCATCCATTTTGTGAATTCTTGGTGAGTGAGCAGACCCCAGACCTTAAAACCCTAGAGGGCAAAGGGTTCTATAACTGATTCAAGTATTTTTAGCCAGATCCTAATTGGGATGTTGCTGTTGATGTTCCTTTTGATGGCGTAGAAGGCCCCTCTTGCCTTGTCTCTCAGATCGTTCACAGCATTGTGGAAGTTACCTGTGGTGTTGATGTTCCTTTTGATGGCGTAGAAGGCCCCTCTTGCCTTGTCTCTCAGATCGTTCACAGCATTGTGGAAGTTACCTGTGGTGTTGATGTTCCTTTTGATGGCGTAGAAGGCCCTTCTTGCCTTGTCTCTCAGATCGTTCACAGCATTGTGGAAGTTACCTGTGGTGTTGATGTTCCTTTTGATGGCGTAGAAGGCCCTTCTTGCCTTGTCTCTCAGATCGTTCACAGCATTGTGGAAGTTACCTGTGGTGTTGATGTTCCTTTTGATGGCGTAGAAGGCCCTTCTTGCCTTGTCTCTCAGATCGTTCACAGCATTGTGGAAGTTACCTGTGGTGTTGATGTTCCTTTTGATGGCGTAGAAGGCCCTTCTTGCCTTGTCTCTTAGATCGTTCACAGCATTGTGGAAGTTACCTGTGGTGTTGATGTTGATGTTCCTTTTGATGGCGTAGAAGGCCCTTCTTGCCTTGTCTCTCAGCCGTGTGGAAGTTACCTGTGGTGTTGATGTTCCTTTTGATCAGGCCCTTCTTGCCTTGTCTCTCAGAGTTCACAGCATTGTGGAAGTTACCTGTGGTGTTGATGTTCCTTTTGATGGCGTAGAAGGCCCTTCTTGCCTTGTCTCTCAGATCGTTCACAGCATTGTGGAAGTTACCTGTGGTGTTGATGTTCCTTTTGATGGCGTAGAAGGCCCTTCTTGCCTTGTCTCTTAGATCGTTCACAGCATTGTGGAAGTTACCTGTGGTGTTGATGTTGATGTTCCTTTTGATGGCGTAGAAGGCCCTTCTTGCCTTGTCTCTCAGCTCGTTCACAGCCGTGTGGAAGTTACCTGTGGTGTTGATGTTCCTGAAGGCCCTTCTTGCCTTGTCTTGATCGTTCACAGCATTGTGGAAGTTACCTGTGGTGTTGATGTTCCTTTGATGGCGTAGAAGGCCCTTCTTGCCTTGTCTCTCAGATCGTTCACAGCATTGTGGAAGTTACCTGTGGTGTTGATGTTCCTTTTGATGGCGTAGAAGGCCCTTCTTGCCTTGTCTCTCAGATTGTTCACAGCATTGTGGAAGTTACCTGTGGTGTTGATGTTCCTTTTGATGGCGTAGAAGGCCCTTCTTGCCTTGTCTCTCAGATCGTTCACAGCATTGTGGAAGTTACCTGTGGTGTTGATGTTGATGTTCCTTTTGATGGCGTAGAAGGCCCTTCTTGCCTTGTCTCTCAGATCGTTCACAGCATTGTGGAAGTTACCTGTGGTGTTGATGTTCCTTTTGATGGCGTAGAAGGCCCTTCTTGCCTTGTCTCTCAGATCGTTCACATCATTGTGGAAGTTACCTGTGGTGTTGATGTTCCTTTTGATGGCGTAGAAGGCCCTTCTTGCCTTGTCTCTCAGATCGTTCACAGCATTGTGGAGGTTACCTGTGGTGTTGATGTTCCTTTTGATGGCGTAGAAGGCCCTTCTTGCCTTGTCTCTCAGATCGTTCACAGCATTGTGGAAGTTACCTGTGGTGTTGATGTTGATGTTCCTTTTGATGGCGTAGAAGGCCCTTCTTGCCTTGTCTCTCAGTTGTTCACAGCATTGTGGAAGTTACCTGTGGTGTTGATGTTTAGGCCGAGGTAGGTGTAAATATTTGTGTGCTCTAGGTCACCAGTGTGTAGATTGAATTTGTATTTGTTGTCTTGGCTACTGGACATTTTGAAACACCATTATTTGTGTCTTACTGAGATTTACTGTCTGGGCCCAAGATCTAGGTGCTGCTGTAGGCCCTCCTTGGTTGGGGACAGAAGCTCCAGATCATCAGTAGACATTTGACTTCTGAGTCCTGTAGGGTGAGGCCGGTTGCTGTAGACTGCCCTCACCAATTCATTGATATATATTTCATATTCCAACAGTAGTTATTGGGGTCAAACACTGTATGTCTCCATGCACTGCCGTGACCGGGCCTTGGTTCCAGACATTGGGGAAGATGCCAGAGCTGAGGATGATGTTAAAGAGTTTAAGCCTATTTGAAGTTGTGGTCTGTATATTTATCATTCAGTTTAATATACCATCAACACCACAGGCCTCTTTGGGTTGGAGGGTTTGTATTTTGTCCTGTAGCTCATCCAATGTAATTGCAGAATCCAGTGGGTTCTGGTAGTCTGTAATAATAGCTGATTCTAAAATGTGTATTTGATCATGTATATGTTTTTGCTCTTGGTTCTTTGTTATTTGGCCGAAAAGTTTGGGGAAGTGGTTTATCCATACATCTCCATTTTGGATAAATAGCTCTTTGTGTTGTTGTTGGTTTAGTGTGTTCTAATTTCTCAAAAGTGATTTGATTATAAGGATTCTTCAATCACAATGGTCTGATTTCTGACATGCTGTTCCTTCTTTTTGCTTAGTGTATTTCTGTATTGTTTTAGTGTATCACCATAGTGAAGCTAAGATTTTTTGGGTTCTCTGTGTTTTTGGATGGATAGGTTTCTCAATTTCTTTGTTAGATTTTTACAATCCTCATCAAATCATTTCTCATTGTTGTTAGTTGTCTTAGGTTTTCTGGCGTAATTTGAATGTGATGTTAGCTGATAGGTGAAATATATTGTTCATGCTTCCTGCTGCTATGTTCACACCTTCAGCGTTGCAGGAAAACAATTTGTCCAGAAAGCTGTCTAGGAGGAATTGGATTTGTTGTTGGCAAATTGTTTTTTGGAAGGTTTCTACACTTCCTTCCTTCCATCTATAGCATTTCATTCATAGTATGTTGTTTGTTTGGATTCAATGCCTCATGATTGAGTACTGCTCTGTTCAAATAGACTATGATTTCGCTGTGATCTGATAGGGGTGTCAATTGGCTGACTGTGAACGCTCTGAGAAACTCTGGGTTGAGGTCGGTGATGAGACCCGTTGGTTATGTTGTCATAGTTGTGTCTAGGGGGGCATGTGGGGGAGGGAATACTGTCACCTCCAGGTAGATGTTTGTCCCCCTGTGTGCTAAGAGTGTCAGGTTCAATCATTTAGGTCACCACAGACTAGTACATGTCATTGGGCCTAGAAATGGTTGATTTCCCCCTCTAGAATGGAGAAGCTATTCTTCATTAACCTCTTCAACCTATGGGGGCGCTATGTCATTATTGGATAAAAAAACGTGCCCATTTTAAGCGCAATATTTTATCACGAAAAGATGCTCGACTATGCATATAATTGCCAGCGTTGGAAAGAAAACACTCTGACGTTTTCAAAACTGCAAAGATATTATCTGTGAGTACCCCAGAACTGATCTTACAGGCGAAACCAAGATGAAACTTCAAACAGGAAATGAACAGGATTTTTGACGCTGTGTTTTACTAACGTCTCCTTATATGGCTGTGAATATGCTGTGAACGAGCTTATGCGCTCTGCCGTTCATCCAAGATGTCTGCAGCATTGTGGCGTATTTGTAGGCATATCATTGGAAGATTGGCCATAAGAGACTACATTTGCCAGGGGGCCGTCCGGTGTCCTTTGTCTAAATTGGTGCGCAATTGTCAGTAACACTCATTTTGCCATGGGATACAGAAGCAGAAGCACACTTCCAGGAACGATACATCATTGAAGAGATATGTAGAAAAACACCTTGAGGATTGATTCTAAACAACGTCTGCCATGTTTCAGTCGATATTATGGAGTTATTTTGGAAAAAGTTTTCGTTTTTTTTTGGTAGCCAAACATGACGCAGAAAACGGACCGATTTCTCCTGCACAAATAATCTTTCAGGAAAACTGAACATTTTCTATCTAACTGAGAGTCTCCTCATTGAAAACATAACTAAATGCTAGTTTTGCTATGGTAGAGAAGCATATTTTTGAAAATCTGAGATGACAGTGTTGTTAACAAAAGGCTAAGCATGAGAGCTAGCATATTGATTTCATTTCATTTGCGATTTTCATGAATAGTTAACGTTGCGTTATGGTAATGGTCTTGAGGCTGTAGTCATGATCCCGGATCGAAACAAGAAGTTAAAGTATAGGGATTCTTGTCAGGGGATATAGGTAGCAGACAGGAGGACTTTTTGGCTCCAGAGCGGTCTGAGGCACTGTATCTCAGTATAGGGATACTTGTCAGGGGATATAGGTAGCAGACAGGAGGACTTTTTGGCTCCAGAGCGGTCTGAGGCACTGTATCTCAGTGCAAGAGGCGTCACTACAATCCCTGGTTGAATCCAGGCTGTATCACATCCGGTCGTGATTGATAAGAAACAATACTGTGCAGCCGTATTCATTGACCTGGCCAAGGCTTTCGACTCAGTCAATCACCACATCCTCATCGGCAGACTCGACAGCCTTGGTTTCTCAAATGATTGCCTCGCCTGGTTCACCAACTACTTCTCTGATAGAGTTCAGTGTGTCAAATCAGAGGGCCTGTTGTCCGGGCCTCTGGCAGTCTCTATGGGGGTGCCACAGGGTTCAATTCTTGGAGCGACTCTCTTCTCTGTATACATCAATGATGTCGCTCTTGCTGCTGGTGAGTCTCTGATCCACCTCTATGCACACGACACCATTCTGTATACTTCTGGCCCTTCTTTGGACACTGTGTTAACAACCCTCCAGGCGAGCTTCAATGCCATTCAACTCTCCTTCCGTGGCCTCCAATTGCTCTTAAATACAAGTAAAACTAAATGCATGCTATTCAACCGATCGCTGCCTGCACCTGCCCGCCTGCCCAACATCACTACTCTGGATGGTTCTGACTTAGAATATGTGGACAACTACAAATATCTAGGTGTCTGGTTAGACTATAAACTCTCCTTCCAGACTCACTCATCAAAGATCTCCAATCCAAAGTTAAATCTAGAATTGGCTTCCTATTTCGCAACAAGGCATCCTTCACTCATGCTGCCAAACATACCCTTGTAAAACTGACCATCCTACCAATCCTCGACTTCGGCGATGTAATTTACAAAATAGCCTCCAATACCCTACTCAATAAATTGGATGCAGTCTATCACAGTGCAATCCATTTTGTCAGCAAAGCCCCATATACTACCCACCATTGCGACCTGTACGCTCTCGTTGGCTGGCCCTCGCTTCATACTCTTCGCCAAACCCACTGGCTCCAGGTCATCTACAAGACCCTGCTAGGTAAAGTCCCCCCTTATCTCAGCTCGCTGGTCACCATAGAGGCACCCACCTGTAGCACGCTCCAGCAGGTATATCTCTCTGGTCACCCCCAAAACCAATTCTTCCTTTGGCCGCCTCTCCTTCCAGTTCTCTGCTGCCAATGACTGGAACGAACTACAAAAATCTCTGAAGCTGACCACTGATCTCCCTCACTAGCTTTAAGCACCAGCTGTCAGAGCAGCTCACAGATTACTGCACCTGTACATAGCCCATTTAAAATTTAGCCCAAACAACTACCTCTTTCCCTATTGTAGTTATTTATTTTGCTCCTTTGCACCCCATTATTTCTATCTCTACTTTGCACATTCTTCCACTGCAAATCTACCATTCCAGTGTTTTACTTGCTATATTTTTTTGCCTTTACCTCCCTTATCTCACCTCATTTGCTATCATATATAGACTTGTTTATAGTGTATTATTGACTGTATGTTTGTTTTACTCCATGTGTAACTCTGTGTTGTTGTATGTGTCGAACTGCTTTGCTTTATCTTGGCCAGGTCGCAATTGTAAATGAGAACTTGTTCTCAACCTGCCTACCTGGTTAAATAAAGGTGAAATAAATCAATAAAATAAAAAGGGCGCCGCACAATTGGCCCAGCGTTGTCCAAGTTTTACTGGGGTCATTGGCCCAGCGTTGTCCAAGTTTTACTGGGGTCATCGGCCCAGCATTGTCCAAGTTTTACTGGGGTCATTGGCCCAGCATTGTCCAAGTTTTACTGGGGTCATTGGCCCAGCGTTGTCCAAGTTTTACTGGGGTCATCGGCCCAGCGTTGTCTAAGTTTTACTGGGGTCATTGGCCCAGCGTTGTCCAAGTTTTACTGGGGTCATTGGCCCAGCGTTGTCAAAGTTTTACTGGGGTCATTGGCCCAGCGTTGTCCAAGTTTTACTTGGGTCATTGGCCCAGCGTTGTCTAAGTTTTACTGGGGTCATCGGCCCAGCGTTGTCTAAGTTTTACTGGGGTCATTGGCCCAGCGTTGTCCAAGTTTTACTGGGGTCATTGGCCCAGCGTTGTCCAAGTTTTACTGGTGTCATTGGCCCAGCGTTGTCCAAGTTTTACTGGTTTTACTCATCGTAAACTGACTTGCCGAGTTAAATAAAGGTTAAATAAAAGAAAAAATCTCTGTTGAGATAATTTCCTTTTTAACTTCTAGCCAGATGTAAAATGTTCCTTTTTGGATTAATATAATAAGAGTGAGTTAGGGCTGCTCTATACCATATTAGCACACCCCTCTTCTCTGTTTCACACCTGGTAGTTTGGTGTATGGGACTACCAACTCTGTAACCTAGAGGGCAACCAGTGGGTCCGTCTCCTTTATACCATGTTTATTGTAGGATGACAATGTCTGTATTTCTAATTTCTTTGGTGAAGTCCAGGTTCCTGCTCTTTAGGCCAAAGGAATATGACCTCAGGCCTTGGATATTCCAGGATGAGATAGTGAAGGCTTTGTGTTACATAAAGTGTCCAATGTTGTTAGTTTTGTTAGTCGTTGTTAGTCTCTCTCTCTCCGCTGAGATAAAGGGAAGAGATGAGAGGGAGGAGAAGAAGAGAGAAGGATGGAGACAACAGAACAGAGGGAGGGGATGTAGGGTTGGCAACAAGACCATGTTGAGAAGAAACACCCAAAGCAGGTGGTGATTAGCTGCAGTAAGTCAGTGACCGTCTGTATTTACAGAAAACCAGTATAGTCTCTCTCTCTACACCCTCTATCTTTCTCTGTTTCTCTCACCCCACCCCCCCTCTCTCTTTCTCATTTACTACTTCCTTCCTTCCCTTGGGGAGGCCCATCCATCAGAGTGTGATATAGGGTCCAATGGCCTTGGTGCCCTGGCAGATTGGGTACCTCTTGAAAATCACAAATTTCAGAGCTAATGCCATTTGGCCTTCAAGAGGTATCCAATCTGCCAGGGCACCAAGGCCATACGCAACAAGGCCATTAACCAAAATAGACAATTAAATTGATTTGATAACTGGAAAACAGTTGCTATTCGGTAAGGAAAAACACGCAAGTATAAGAACCACGGGACCACCCAGCCATCATACCGCTCAGGAAGGAGACGCGTTCCGTCTCCTAGAGATGAATGTACTTTAGTGCGAAAAGTGCAAATCAATCCCAGAACAACAGCAAAGGATCTTGTGAAGATGCTGGAGGAAGCAGGTACAAAAGTATCTATATCCACAGTAAAATGAGTCCTTATCGACATGACCTCAAAGGCCGCTCAGCAAGGAAGAAACCACTGCTCCAAAACCGCCATAAAAAATCCAGACTATGGTTTGCAACTGCACATGGGGACAAAGATTATACTTTTTTGAGAAATGTCCTCTGGTCTGATGAAACAAAATTAGAACTGCTTGGTCATAATGACCATTGTTATGTTTGGAGGAAAAAGGGGAAGGCTTGCAAGCTGAAGAACACCATCCCAACCGTGAAGCACAGGGGTGGCTGCATCATGTTGTGGCGGTGCTTTGCTGCAGGAGGGACTGGTACACTTCACAAAATAGGTGGCATCATGAGGAAAGGAAAATTATGTGGATATATTAAGCAACATCTCAAGACATCAGTCAAGAAGTTTAAGCTTGGTTGCAAATGGGTCTTCCAAATGGACAATGACCCCAGGCATACTTCCAAGGTGGTGGCAAAATGGCTTAAGGACAACAAAGTCAAAGTATTGGAGTGGCAGAATATGTGTGGGCAGAACTGAAAAAGTGTGTGCGAGCAAGGAAGCCTACAAACCTGACTCAGTTACACCAGCTCTGTAAGGAGGAAAGGGCCAAAATTCACCCAACCTATTGGGGGAAGCTTGTGGAAGGCTATCCGGAACATTTGACCCAAGTTAAAAAAATGTAATTCAATGCTACCAAATACTAATTGAGTGTATGTAAACTTTTGACCCACTGGGAATGTGATGAAAGAAATAAAAGCTGAAATAAATCATTCTCTCTACTATTATTCTGACATTTCACATTCTTAAAATAAAGTGGTGAACCTAACTGACCTGAGACAGTGAATTGTTACTAGGATTACATGTCAGGAATTGTGAAAAACTGAATTTAAATGTATTTGGCTAAGGTGTATATAAACTTCTGACTTCAACTAATATTTTGCTTACCACATGATTCCATGTGTTATTTCATAGTTCTGATGTCTTCACTATTATTCTACAATGTAGAAAATAGTAAATAAAGAAAAACCCTTGAATGCATTGGTGTGTCCAGACTTTTGACTGGTACTGTATATATATACAGTGGGGCAAAAAAGTATTTAGTCAGCCACCAATTGTGCAAGTTCTCCCACTTCAAAAGATGAGAGAGGCCTGTAATTTTCATCATAGGTACACTTCAACTATGACAGACAAAATGAGAAAAGTACATCCAGAAAATCACATTGTAGGATTTTTTATTAATTAATTTGCAAATTATGGTGGAAAACAAGTATTTGGTCAATAACAAAAGTTTATCTCAATACTTTGTTATATACTCTTTGTTGGCAATGACAGAGGTCAAACGTTTTCTGTAAGTCTTCACAAGGTTTTCACACACTGTTGCTGGTATTTTGGCCCATTCCTCCATGCAGATCTCCTCTAGGGCAGTGATGTTTTGGGGCTGTTGCTGGGCAACACAGACTTTCAACTCCCTCCAAAGATTTTCTATGGTGTTGAGATCTGGAGACTGGCCTTGAAATGCTTCTTACGAAGCCACTCCTTCGTTGCCCGGGCAGTGTGTTTGGGATCATTGTCATGCTGAAAGACCCAGCCACGTTTCATCTTCAATGCCCTTGCTGATGGACGGAGGTTTTCACTCAAAATCTCACGATACATGGCCCATTCATTCTTTCCTTTACACGGATCAGTCGTCCTGGTCACTTTGCATAAAAACAGCCTCAAAGCATGATGTTTCCACCCCCATACTTCACAGTAGGTATGGGGTTCACCGTTTTGCTCACCGTTCTTGTGATCATTTTGACCCCACGGGGTGAGATCTTGCATGGAGCCCCAGATCGAGGGAGATTATCAGTGGTCTTGTATGTGTTCCATTTCCTAATAATTGCTCCCACAGTTGATTTCTTCAAACCAAGCTGCTTACCTATTGCAGATTCAGTCTTCCCAGCCTGGTGCAGGTCTACAATTTTGTTTCTGGTGTCGTTTGACAGCTCTTTGGTCTTGGCCATAGTGGAGTTTGGAGTTTGACTGTTTGAGGTTGTGTACAGGTGTCTTTTATACTGATAACAAGTTCAAACAGGTGCCATTAATACAGGTAACGAGTGGAGGACAGAGGAGCCTCTTAAAGAAGAAGTTACAGGTCTGTGAGAGCCAGAAATCTTGCTTGTTTGTAGGTGACCAAATACTTATTGTCCACCATAATTTGCAAATAAATTCATTAAAACAATTCATTCCTACAATGTGATTTTCTGGATTTTTTTTTCTCATTTTGTCTGTCATAGTTTAAGTGTAAAGTGGGAGAACTTGCACAATTGGCGGCTGACTAAATACTTTTTTGCCCCACTATATAGGCTAAACACCAATGATGTTTTCCAGATATAATATAGGATAATTATTCATATCTAAAGGCTGGATTCTATGACATACTTGAGGCACTGTTTGTTCTGATAGGACAGAATGGTCAGTGACTGTTTGTTCTGATAGGACAGAATGGTCAGTGGCTGTTTGTTCTGATAGGACAGAATGGTCAGTGCCTGTTTGTTCTGATAGGACTGAATGGTCAGTACCTATTTGTTCTGATAGGACAGAATGGTCAGTGCCTGTTTGTTCTGATAGGACAGAATGGTCAGTGCATGTTTGTTCTGATAGGACAGAATGGTCAGTGCCTATTTGTTCTGATAGGACAGAATGGTCAGTGGCTGTTTGTTCTGATAGGACAGAATGGTCAGTGCCTGTTTGTTCTGATAGGACAGAATGGTCAGTGGCTGTTTGTTCTGATAGGACAGAATGGTCAGTGCCTGTTTGTTCTGATAGGACAGAATGGTCAGTGCCTATTTGTTCTGATAGGACAGAATGGTCAGTGGCTGTTTGTTCTGATAGGACAGAATGGTCAGTGCCTGTTTGTTCTGATAGGACAGAATGGTCAGTGGCTGTTTGTTCTGATAGGACAGAATGGTCAGTGCCTGTTTGTTCTGATAGGACAGAATGGTCAGTGCCTATTTGTTCTGATAGGACAGAATGGTCAGTGCCTGTTTGTTCTGATAGGACAGAATGGGCAGTGCCTATTTGTTCTGATAGGACAGAATGGTCAGTGCCTGTTTGTTCTGATAGGACAGAATGGTCAGTGCCTGTTCCTTCTGATAGGACAGAATGGTCAGTGCCTGTTCGTTCTGATAGGACAGAATGGTCAGTGCCTGTTCGTTCTGGTAGGACGCACACCGTTAGATCCACGATGTGTCTGTCTTCACTTGTAGCCTACTTCAGAGCTGCGATGCCTGTGAGAAGGAACCAATGACGTGATGGGCATTGGCTAATAAGAATTGAGATAGAGAGAGAGAGAGGAAAGGAGAGGGAGAGAGAGAGAGAGAGAGAGATGAAAATTGAAATAGAAAGAAAGAGAGAGCGATAGAGAGAGAGAGAGAGATGGAAATTGAAATAGAAAGAAAGAGAGAGCGATAGAGAGAGAGAGAGAGAGAGAGAGAGAGAGAGATGGAAATTGAAATAGAAAGAAAGAGAGAGCGATAGAGAGAGAGAGAGAGCGAGAGAGAGAGAGAGAGAGAGAGAGAGAGAGAGAGATGGAAATTGAAATATAAAGAAAGAGAGAGAGAGAGAGAGAGAGAGAGAGAGAGAGAGAGAGAGATGGAAATTGAAAGAGAGAGAGAGAGAGAAGGATTTTGTGTAGTCGTGTGCGACAGAGTGTGAAATTTAATCAGAAAATAACCTGCTGCTCTCTAACTTGTATACCCATAAAGAAACACACAAAAAGACACACGGTTCTAACCAACTGACCATGAGATACAGAGCAAGCAGCAGATGAGAAGAGACAGTCTAACCTCAATGTAATTACAGTGTAGCTTCTGGGCTATCTCAAACAATGTAGCGCATAACACACAGAACAGCACAGAACACTAACACCAACAGGCCTAGGGGGAGAGGAGAAAAGAGGAGAATAGAGGAGACTATAAAAGAGGAGAGGTGAGGAGAAAAGACAAGAGGAGAAAAGAGAAGATAGGTGAGGAGAGGAGAGGAGAAGAGAAAAGAGGAGAGGTGAGATGAGGAGAGGAGAAAAAAGGAGAGGCGAGGAGAGGAGAAAAAAGGAGAGGTGAGGTGAGGAGAAAAGAGGAGAGGATAAAATAGGGGAGGGGAAAAGAGGAAAGGAGAGGATAAAAGAGGTGAGGAGAGTTGAAATGAGTAAAGGTGAGGTGAGGAGGAGAAAAAAAGGAGAGGAGGAGAGAAGAGAGGAGAGGGGAAAAGAGGAGAGGATGAGAGAAGAGAGGAGAAGGGAAAAGAGGAGAGTAGAGGAAAATAGAGGTGAGGAGAGGAGAAAATAGGAGAGGAGAAGTGAGGAAAGGAGAAAAGAGGAGAGGAGGAGAGAAGAGAGGAGAGGGGAAAAGAGGAGAGTAGAGGAAAATAGAGGTGAGGAGAGGAGAAAAGAGGAGAGGAGAAAAGAGGAGAGGTGAGGAGAGGAGAAAAGAGGAGAGGAGAGGAGAGGAGAAAAGAGGAGAGGAGAGGAGAAAAGAGGAGATGATAATAGAGGTGAGGTGAGGAGAGGAGAAAAGAGGAGAGGTGAGGAGAGGAGAAAAGAGGAGAGGTGAGGTGAGGAGAAAAGAGGAGAGGATAAAATATGGGAGGGGAAAAGAGGAAAGGAGGAGAGAAGAGAGGAGAGGGGAAAAGAGGAGAGTAGAGGAAAATAGAGGTGAGGAGAGGAGAAAAGAGGAGATGATAATAGAGGTGAGGTGAGGAGAGGAGAAAAGAGGAGAGGTGAGGAGAGGAGAAAAGAGGAGAGGAGAAAAGAGGTGAGGAGAGGAGAAAAGAGGAGATGATAATAGAGGTGAGGTGAGGAGAGGAGAAAATAGGAGAGGAGAGGAGAAAAGAGGAGATGATAATAGAGGTGAGGAGAGGAGAAAAGAGGAGGGGAGAGGAGAAAAGAGGAGATGATAATAGAGGTGAGGTGGGGAGAGGAGAAAAGAGGAGAGGTGAGGAGAGGAGAAACGAGGAGAGGAGAAGTGAAGAGAGGAGAGGGGAAAAGAGGAGAGTAGAGGAAAATAGAGGTGAGGAGAGGAGAAAAGAGGAGATGAGAAAAGAGGAGAGGAGAAAAGAGGAGAGGAGAGGAGAAAAGAGGAGATGATAATAGAGGTGAGGTGAGGAGAGGAGAAAAGAGGAGAGGAGAAAAGAGGAGAGGTGAGGAGAGGAGAAAAGAGGAGAGGAGAAAGAGGTGGAGGAGAGGAGAAAAGAGGAGGGGAGAGGAGAAAAGAGGAGAGATGATAATAGATGGTAGAGGTGGGGGAGAGGAGAAAAGAGGAGAGGTGAGGAGAGGAGAAACGAGGAGAGGAGAGGATAATAGAGGTGAGGAGGGGAGAGGAGAAAAGAGGAGAGGTGAGGAGAGGAGAGGAGAGGAGAGGTGAGAAGTGGAGAAAAGAGGATAGGAGAGGAGAGGTGAGGAGTGGAGAAAAGAGGAGAGGAGAACAAATAAGAGGAGAGGTCAGGAGAAAATAGGAGATGAGATGAGAGGAGAAAATAGGAGAAAGGAGGAGAAGAGAGGTGAGGAGAGGAGAGGAGAGATGAGGAGAGAAGAAGATGAGGAGAGGTGAGGAGAGGAGAGGAATAGAGAAAAGAGGAGAGAAGAGGAGAGGAGTGGAGAAAATAGGAGAGGAGAACAGATAAGAGGAGAGGTGAGGAGAAACGAGGAGAGGAGATGAGATGAGAGGAGAGGTGAGGAGGGGTGAGGAGAGGGGAGGGGATGCTTTATCTGCTGTGTGTGTGTGTGTGCCTGGAGCCAGAGCACTGACACGTCACACAACCATCTGCCTGCTGTGACACTGCTGACTCTATGCACACGCTGCTGAGAGGGTGTGTGTGTCTGTGTGTGCGTGCTTGTTGCTCTGTTGACAGTTCTCCACATAGTGACCTAACCCCTCCGTCTCCTGTCAGATGACACAATAATTCTACAGACTAACAAAACAATTCCAAACATTTATACAGCCACCATGGAGTTTGTACACACACACACACACACACACACACACACACACACACACACACACACACACACACACACACACACACACACACACACACACACACACTACATGGGAGCCTAAAGAATGAATAGTGAATAATGCAACAACGTCCAATAACAGGAGAAAGATTGATGTCGACCTGAATCATACAGACCTGGACATTGGGGAGGAGAGACAGGGGGAGGGGAGATAGGGGGAGGGGAGATAGGGGAGATGGGGAGGAGAGACAGGGGAGGGAGATAGGGGAGGGGAGATAGGGAGATGGGGAGGAGAGACAGGGGAGGGGAGACAGGGAGAGGGGAGATAGGGGAGGGGAGATATGGAGAGGGGAGATATGGAGAGGGGAGATATGGAGAGGGGAGATAGGGGCGGAGAGGGGAGTGGAGATGGGGAGAGGGAGATAGGGGAGGGAGATAGGGAGGGGAGATGTAGTGGAGATGGGGAGGAGAGGGGGAGTGGAGACAGGGAGAGGGAGATAGAGGAGATGGGGAGGAGAGGGGGAGTGGAGACGGGGAGAGGGGAGATAGAGGAGATGGGGAGGAGAGGGGGAGAAGAGACGGGGAGAGGGGAGATAGGGAGGGGAGATATGGAGAGGGGAGATTTGAGGTGAGATAGGGGGAGGGGAGATAGGGGAGGGGAGATAGGGGAGGGAGATATGGTGGAGAGGAGATAGGGAGGGGAGATAGGGGAGGGGAGATAGGGAGAGGGGGATAGGGGGAGGGGAGATAGGGGGGGAGATAGGGAGGGGAGATTTGAGGTGAGATAGGGGAGGGGAGATAGGGGGAGGGGAGATGTAGTGGAGAGGAGATAGGGAGGGGAGATATGGGAGGGGAGATAGAGGAGATGGGGAGGAGAGGGGGAGTGGAGACAGGGAGATGGGAGATAGGGGAGGAGATAGGGGAGGGAGATAGGGGGAGGGGAGATAAGGGGAGGGGAGATAGGGGAGGGGAGATAGGGGGAGGAGAGGGGAGGGGAGATGGGGAAGGGGAGATAGGGGGAGGAGAGGGGGAGTGGAGACAGGGGAGGAGAGGGGGAGGGGAGCCTGGACAGACTGAAGACAGTACAGCAGTGTGGGTCCTGGGGGATCTCTGGACAGACTAAAGACAGTGCAGCAGTGTGGGTCCTGGGGGATCTCTGGACAGACTGAAGACAGTGCAGCAGTGTGGGTCCTGGGGGATCTCTGGACAGACTAAAGACAGTACAGCAGTGTGGGTCCTGGGGGATCTCTGGACAGACTAAAGACAGTGCAGCAGTGTGGGTCCTGGGGGATCTCTGGACAGACTAAAGACAGTGCAGCAGTGTGGGTCCTGGGGGATCTCTGGACAGACTAAAGACAGTGCAGCAGTGTGGGTCCTGGGGGATCTCTGGACAGACTGAAGACAGTACAGCAGTGTGGGTCCTGGGGGATCTCTGGACAGACTAAAGACAGTGCAGCAGTGTGGGTCCTGGGGGATCTCTGGACAGACTGAAGACAGTACAGCAGTGTGGGTCCTGGGGGATCTCTGGACAGACTAAAGACAGTGCAGCAGTGTGGGTCCTGGGGGATCTCTGGACAGACTGAAGACAGTGCAGCAGTGTGGGTCCTGGGGGATCTCTGGACAGACTAAAGACAGTGCAGCAGTGTGGGTCCTGGGGGATCTCTGGACAGACTGAAGACAGTGCAGCAGTGTGGGTCCTGGGGGATCTCTGGACAGACTGAAGACAGTACAGCAGTGTGGGTCCTGGGGGATCTCTGGACAGACTGAAGACAGTGCAGCAGTGTGGGTCCTGGGGGATCTCTGGACAGACTGAAGACAGTGCAGCAGTGTGGGTCCTGGGGATCTCTGGACAGACTGAAGACAGTGCAGCAGTGTGGGTCCTGGGGCATCTCTGGACAGACTGAAGACAGTGCAGCAGTGTGGGTCCTGGGGGATCTCTGGACAGACTGAAGACAGTGCAGCAGTGTGGGTCCTGGGGATCTCTGGACAGACTGAAGACAATACAGCAGTGTGGGTCCTGGGGGATCTCTGGACAGACTGAAGACAGTGCAGCAGTGTGGGTCCTGGGGGATCTCTGGATTCCAGCCCAACACTAGCACACAGGCTCCTCTTATCAAAGTAGTGGTTATGGGGAAGGCCTGTGTGTGTCTGTGATTGTGTCTATTAGGTTTTGTTGTGGAATTAGTTAAATATTAGGTTTTGTTGTGAAATTTGTTAGATATTAGGTTTTGTTGTGAAATTTGTTAGATATTAGGTTTTGTTGTGGAATTTGTTAGATATTACGTTTTGTTGTGGAATTTGTTAGATATTACCTGCCGGATCTAGAAGCAGAAGCATTTCACTACACTCACAATGACATCTGCTAACCATGTGTATGTGACCAATACAATTTGATTTGATTTGAGCTGTCTCCAGCTCAGTAGATCTGTGGCCCCGGGGCTGGGGTCTAGCTGTCCAGGCTTGGTGTGGAGCTGGACTGGGGTTAACGGGGACTGAGGTGTCCAGGCTTGGTGTGGAGCTGGACTGGGGTTAACAGGGACTGAGCTGTCCAGGCTTGGTGTGGAGCTGGACTGGGGTTAACAGGGACTGAGCTGTCCAGGGTTGGTGTGGAGCTGGACTGGGGTTAACAGGGACTGAGCTGTCCAGGCTTGGTGTGGAGCTGGACTGGGGTTAACGGGGACTGAGCTGTCCAGGCTTGGTGTGGAGCTGGACTGGGGTTAACAGGGACTGAGCTGTCCAGGCTTGATGTGGAGCTGGACTGGGGTTAACGGGGACTGAGCTGTCCAGGCTTGGTGTGGAGCTGGACTGGGGTTAACAGGGACTGAGCTGTCCAGGCTTGGTGTGGAGCTGGACTGGGGTTAACAGGGACTGAGCTGTCCAGGCTTGGTGTGGAGCTGGACTGGGGTTAACAGGGACTGAGCTGTCCAGGCTTGATGTGGAGCTGGACTTGGGTTAACAGGGGCTGAGCTGTCCAGGCTTGGTGTGGAGCTGGACTGGGGTTAATGGGGACTGAGCTGTCCAGGCTTGGTGTGGAGCTGGACTGGGGTTAACAGGGACTGAGCTGTCCAGGCTTGGTGTGGAGCTGGACTGGGGTTAACGGGGGCTGAGCTGTCCAGGCTTGATGTAGATCTGGACTGGGGTTAACAGGGACTGAGCTGTCCAGGCTTGGTGTGGAGCTGGACTGGGGTTAACAGGGGCTGAGCTGTCCAGGCTTGATGTAGAGCTGGACTGGGGTTAACGGGGACTGAGCTGTCCAGGCTTGATGTAGATCTGGACTGGGGTTAACAGGGACTGAGCTGTCCAGGCTTGATGTAGAGCTGGACTGGGGCTGACAGGGACTGGTCACAATGAGCTTTGCAATTCTGGGAGACATCAGGTTTGTGGGTGTACGTGATGTGAGGTACAGTATGAGAGGTACAGTAGAGATGTCGTTTGCCAGCCAGACAGACACACAGAAACCATGACGTCAGAGAGCAACAGCTACTGAAGGAAGTCTAAGACGACTCACAGCAAGTCCCCTACCTTGACCCCTAACCCTTAACATAACCCCAAACACATACCACACAAATACATAACACCATCCTGATACGCAGTTCCCTAATTGAAGCAACTTCTTCAATAAATATTACCAGGGATGGGCTAATAAAAAGCATTGATGAATCAGAGAAGAAGTGGGGGAAAGAGAGGAAAGAGAGGAAAGAGGGGAGAGAGAGGAAAGAGGGGGAAGAGGGGACAGAAGGGAGAGAGAGGAAAGAGGGGACAGAGAGGAAAGAGGGGAAGAGGGGAAAGAGGGGAAATAGAGGAAAGAGGGGAAAAGGGGAAACAGGGGAAAACAGGGGAAGAGGGGAAAGCAACAGAAAAGAGGGGGAAGAGGAAAGACGGGAAAGCAACAGAAAAGAGGGGGAAGAGGAAAGACGGGAAAGCAACAGAAAACAGGGAAAGAGGAAAGAGGGGAAAGCAACAGAAAAGAGGGGGAAGAGGAAAGAGGGGAAAGCAACAGAAAAGAGGGGGAAGAGGAAAGAGGGGAAAGCAACAGAAAAGAGGGGGAAGAGGAAAGAGGGGAAAGCAACAGAAAAGAGGGGGAAGAGGAAAGACGGGAAAGCAACAGAAAAGAGGGGGAAGAGGAAAGAGGGGAAAGCAACAGAAAAGAGGGGGAAGAGGAAAGACGGGAAAGCAACAGAAAAGAGGGGAAAGAGGAAAGAGGGGAAAGAAACAGAAAAATGGGGGAAGAGGAAAGAGGGGAAAGCAACAGAAAAGAGGGGAAAGAGGAAAGGGGGAAAGCAACAGAAAAGAGGGGGAAGATGGGAAAGCAACAGAAAAGAGGGGAAAGAGGAAAGATGGGAAAGCAACAGAAAAGAGGGGAAAGAGGAAAGATGGAAAAGCAACAGAAAAGAGGGGGAAGATGGGAAAGCAACAGAAAAGAGGGGAAAGCAACAGAAAAGAGGGGAAAGAGGGGAAAGCAACAGAGGGGACAAAAAGAGGGGAAAGAGGGGAAAGAGGGGAAAGAGGAAAGGGGGGAAAGACGGGAAAGCAACAGAAAAGAGGGGAAAGAGGAAAGACGGGAAAGCAACAGAAAAAGAGGGGAAAGAGGAAAGAGGGGAAAGAGGGGAAAGCAACAGAAAAGGCTTTTGTCTTTAGCTCTCTGTGAGAATAACTTAAAATCAATACAGAGTAAATGAGAACACATGTTAATAAAATCTTGAATTTAATGCACATTAGCAGCTAATGTTTCGTTGAATGCTACTAAACATGTCTATTCTCTATTGTTGTGTCTTATTGTTCATCTGTCTTATCTCTTTATACTCCTCAGAGAGTGACGCTTCATAGTAACCTAGAGAAGAGAGCTTCACAGTAACCCTGAGAAGAGAGCTTCACAGTAACCTAGAGAAGAGAGCTTCATAGTAACCTAGAGAAGAGAGCTTCACATTAACCCAGAGAAGAGAGCTTCACAGTAACCTCGAGAAGAGAGCTTCACAGTAACCTCGAGAAGAGAAGATAGCTTCATAGTAACCTAGAGAAGAGAGCTTCACAGTAACCCTGAGAAGAGAGCTTCACAGTAACCTAGAGAAGAGAGCTTCATAGTAACCTAGAGAAGAGAGCTTCACATTAACCCAGAGAAAAGAGCTTCACAGTAACCTCGAGAAGAGAGCTTCACAGTAACCTTGAGAAGAGAAGATAGCTTCATAGTAACCTAGAGAAGAGAGCTTCACAGTAACCCTGAGAAGAGAGCTTCACAGTAACCTAGAGAAGAGAGCTTCATAGTAACCTAGAGAAGAGAGCTTCACATTAACCCAGAGAAGAGAGCTTCACAGTAACCTCGAGAAGAGAGCTTCACAGTAACCTCGAGAAGAGAAGATAGCTTCATAGTAACCTCGAGAAGAGAGCTTCACAGTAACCAAGAGAAGAGAAGAGAGCTTCACAGTAACCTAGAGAAGAGAGCTTCACAGTAACCTAGAGAAGAGAAGAGAGCTTCACAGTAACCTCGAGAAGAGAAGATAGCTTCATAGTAACCTCGAGAAGAGAGCTTCACAGTAACCAAGAGAAGAGAAGATAGCTTCAAAGTAAACTAAAGAAGAGAGCTTCACAGTAACCTAGAGAAGAGAGCTTCATAGTAACCTCGAGAAGAGAGCTTCACAGTAACCAAGAGAAGAGAAGATAGCTTCAAAGTAAACTAAAGAAGAGAGCTTCACAGTAACCTAGAGAAGAGAGCTTCACAGTAACCTAGAGAAGAGAGCTTCACAATAACCTAGAGAAGAGAGCTTCACAGTAACCTAGAGAAGAGAGCTTCACAGTAACCTAGAGAAGAGAGCTTCGCAATAACCCAGAGAAGAGAGCTTCACAGTAACCCAGAGAAGAGAGCTTCACAGTAACCCAGAGAAGAGAGCTTCACAGTAACCCAGAGAAGAGAGCTTCACAGTAACCCAGAGAAGAGAGCTTCGCAATAACCTAGAGACGAGAGGCGCACAGGAATGGACTGACTCACCACTGGTACTCATGATGCTCACAGGTTCTCATCCAATACGATGTTCCCAGAAAATTATTTTCAGAACAACTATAATTCCAATAAACCAAAATATCCTTTCCACTCTGTGACTTTTCAATGCGAAGATAGGGAGACCCGAAGAAAGACAGAGAGAAAGAGAGAGAGAGAGGAAGAGAGGATGAGAGGGTGTTCTGGAATCCAATTCGTAAACGATAACCCTCCTCCTCTTCTTCAGTGGTCGAGGAGAAAAATAACTTCAGGCAGACAGGAAAGATACAATGTTGCTGGGTCGCATTCCATGTTTTGATGTTGTCCCTCCCGGTTGATTCCACAGTGTTCTCTCAAAGCGCTGACCATGGTTGGCACTGCCGTGCGCTCGCTCTCCTCTCTCTCCCGGTTGGTATGTGAAAAGCGCTCGCGCTCCAACGTCAAGTTCCCATCCCACTGGAGCGACGTCACCGGAGCAGAGCGCGCGGGTTCAGTGTGGCACGCGAGCGAACCAGGGAGCCAACAATGAGCGCGTTTTCTTAAGGGAGAGGAGGGGAGAACAGGCGCACCGACGGCATGGGATTTAAAATCCGCGGATAATTAACAAGGATGACACCGCCCTCTTCTGGAAGTATATTCTAGTGCACACTAATATATTAATTGCAGCTTTATACAGCAAACTGTTTGGGGAAGCTACACTGAAATCATAGTTTACCAACCTACCAATTACTTTACACTGGAAGAAAGTTAAGCTACACTAAAGCTAGCCCGAAGAGAAATAGCATATAGTTTACTGAACTAAAGTTACTTTGAAAAAGTTGTTTCATTACATCTAAGCTACTGGATGAATAATGATCATATCTGAATCTGAAATGTCATAGACTACACATTGTAAGAGCAGATCAATCTGGGGTCAGATGTTAAATGTAGCCTATTAAACACAAGCACATATGTTTCAATTGAGAATGATGAATGTCTGATCCTCAAAAAGAAAGGAGATTCTTGCCTATACTTCACCCATATTTTATTTTATTTAAAAAAAGTTGTGTGTAGTTCCAGTAGTTAGCTACACCTCTACATGGTAAAACAGTAGTGTGTAGTTCCAGTAGTTAGCTACACCGCTACATGGTAAAACAGTAGTGTGTAGTTCCAGTAGTTAGCTATACCTCTACATGGTAAAACAGTAGTGTGTAGTTCCAGTAGTTAGCTACACTGCTACATGGTAAAACAGTAGTGTGTAGTTCCAGTAGTTAGCTACACCTCTACATGGTAAAACAGTAGTGTGTAGTTCCAGTAGTTAGCTACACCGCTACATGGTAAAACAGTAGTGTGTAGTTCCAGTAGTTAGCTACACCTCTACATGGTAAAACAGTAGTGTGTAGTTCCAGTAGTTAGCTACACCTCTACATGGTAAAACAGTAGTGTGTAGTTCCAGTAGTTAGCTACACCACTACATGGTAAAACAGTAGTGCGTAGTTCCAGTAGTTAGCTTCACCTCTACATGGTAAAACAGTAGTGTAGTTCCAGTAGTTAGCTACACCGCTACATGGTAAAACAGTAGTGTAGTTCAAGTAGTTAGCTACAACGCTACATGGTAAAACAGTAGTGTGTAGTTCCAGTAGTTAGCTACACCGCTACATGGTAAAACAGTAGTGTGTAGTTCCAGTAGTTAGCTACACCACTACATGGTAAAACAGTAGTGTGTAGTTCCAGTAGTTAGCTACACCTCTACATGGTAAAACAGTAGTGTGTAGTTCCAGTAGTTAGCTACACCGCTACATGGTAAAACAGTAGTGTAGTTCAAGTAGTTAGCTACAACGCTACATGGTAAAACAGTAGTGTAGTTCAAGTAGTTAGCTACACCGCTACATGGTAAAAAAGTAACATGGTAAAAAAGTAACTAACTACTGAAAACACTACCAAGATCAGAATTTAGTTCAACTACCACCAAGCTACTGCAAAATGTAGCTTAATTACTAGTTAAATTACATGTAGTTTACTACTCCCCAACACTGTCAAACAATAGGGCTCGTAAAACTGAACCAAACAGCTATCATTACAAAAGTTAATTCCCTAATTTTTAATAAAATATTGTTATTAAAAAACAGGTTAACTTTCACCTTATAATCATAAAATAAAGTGAGAGTTGTGAATGAGTTTCCCATCAATTGGATGTCTATAATACACACAAAGGATGATATATACAGGTATGGAACCATTGATATCAATCAGTAGCTATTCATGCGTGTACACTGACTGAATGGAGCTGCCAGGGCTGTGTTCCTCATGATGTTGTCACCACCTGTCAGACATTAGTGTTCATTTGAACCTGCTGCTGGGAGCCACGTGGGAAGAGATGATACGAGACTACTGATGCCGAGCGATGAAAACAAGTTAAGCTATGTGGGGGCCCTGGGAGCCCACTGTACCTCGTAGTAACTCCTGGGTAAAGGGAGGGACAGTCCTGGATCAAAACAAGTTAAGCTATGTGGGGGCCCTGGGAGCCCACTGTACCTCGTAGTAACTCCTGGGTAAAGGGAGGGACAGTCCTGGATCAAAACAAGTTAAGCTATGTGGGGGCCCTGGGAGCCCACTGTACCTCGTAGTAACTCCTGGGTAAAGGGAGGGACAGTCCTGGATCAAAACAAGTTAAGCTATGTGGGGGCCCTGGGAGCCCACTGTACCTCGTAGTAACTCCTGGGTAAAGGGAGGGACAGTCCTGGATCAAAACATATCGTAGACTAATGGCAGCAGGTAAGCTAGCCGTCCATCAGAAGACTAAACAAAACCGTTCTCTACCCAAAGTCTTCCATGTCCTTCCAAGCCCCGTGGGACAGTTAGAGATATAGTGAAGCCCACTGAATATCTCAGAATATTATGATCAGGGTGAACGCTGTGTGTGTGTGGACCCCAATGTCCTAACAATTCATCCAAATCCTGTGTGTGTGTGTGTGTGTGTGTGTGTGTGTGTGTGTGTGTGTGTGTGTGTGTGTGTGTGTGTGTGTGTGTGTGTGTGTGTGTGTGTGTGTGTGTGAGTGTGAGAGGAGAGGAATGCAGCAGACAAGGGATACAGTGCGCTGACCTGAGTGTGACTTTGACAGACTGGACACAATACCCCATCAACGTAGCACATCACAGCATAACAACAAACTGCTGTTGTAATGGCAATGGGTAACACTTCACTTAGCAGCAGACTGTTCTAACGCATTATAATACAATCTTATACCATGGAATAGTTGAATAGTCGATTCTGATTGGCTTGAAAGGCATTCTCGAGTGTGCATTATTCTTCTGTAATGCACAGCAATAACCAACGGCTATTACGTTCATTCTTACGTGTTCTATGTTAGAGCTGCTTATGAAAGCAGAAGTTGAATTCAAAACATTATTGACATTGTTGAATTCGATTTTCATAATAGCAAGCTAAGAGAACTGATGTTTTGGTTAGCTAAGCTAGCAAGCAATGACTGTATATATAAATGGACAAAGCCATCACTCACGTGACACCATTCATTCCTATGTGAAGACTCAACGGGTGTGTTCGAGCGGTAAGCCTAACGAAGCTGACTGTAGACGAAGTCCAGGGAGGTGCATCTGCAACAGCCGAAAGTCTGACACTGTTGTTTTCCAACAGCAAGGCTCAGATCAACATGGCAGTGTCAACATAGCTGCAATTGTTTCTGAAAGTTCTTCTGTATAAATGCCAAAATAAACTTTTGTATAACCTCCATATCACCCAGTCACAAACTGAAAACATACCATGTGTACAGTGGTTAGAGAAATGGAACAACTCACATCCAGTAGATTCCTCAGAGTTCTAGTTGATGAAAAGTTATCCTGGAAAGACTCAATTTGTCTGCAGCAAAGTGATGAAATCAGTTGGTATCATCAGAAAGATTAGTAGTTTGGTTCATCAGGATTGTTTCCTAACTCTAAACTATAGCTTAATTGACCCATATTTCATTTACTGTAATATTGTCTGGGCCAGTACATACAGTTGAAGTTGGAAGTTTACATACACCTTAGTCAAATACATTTAAGGTCAGTTTTTCACAATTCCTGACATTTAATCCTTGTAACAATTAGTTAGGATCACCACTTCATTTTAAGTATGTGAAATGTCAGAATAATTGTAGAGAGAATGATTTAGTTCAGCTTTTATTTCTTTCATCACATTCCCAGAGGGTCAAAAGTTTACATACACTCAATTAGTATTTGGTAGCAATGCCTTTAAATTGTTTAACTTGGGTCAAACGTTTTGGGTAGCCTTCCACAAGCTTCCCACAATAGGTTGGGTGAATTTTGGCCCATTCCTCCTGACAGAGCTGGTGTCAATACCTTGACTTTGTTGTCCTAAAGCCATTTTGCCACAACTTTTGAAGTATGCTTGGGTCATTGTCCATTTGGAAGACCCATTTGCGTAAGCCTCCTACCAACACAAATGATCACTTTACCAGAAAACATTTGCAAGACTCGCCACGTCCTCTAATTACCTGGCTCCATCTGCACCTTTGTTTAAGAAACTCAATATCTCGTCTAATTACGACATTAATCTACAGCAATTATGTACTTTCATCTACAAATACACATACCCAGCAGACAGTTTACCTAAATCCTTCAGTGGATTCTTCCAGGTTAATTCTGAAATCCATCCATATAATACAAGACACTGCTATAACCTTCACCCTCCCCACTGCCCCACCTCATATAGTCAATTCTCTATTCGATACAGAGGTACCATGCTCTGTAATTCTTATCTTCGCATTGCCAATGATGAGGTTTTGGCAATGCGAAGATAAGTCTGATGAACCAAACTACCCAATAATCCCTCCGTGTAGCCTAACTCTCTCTCTCACATAATCAAACATGCTTTTTCTTGTTTACTGAGTTTGTCTTGTTCAGTTATAATTAATAGGTTTTGTTTAACTGATTGAACACACTTTTGTTTTGTACTTATACATTTGTGGTGTAGTTTTCATATCAGCCCATTTGGTCTTCCAACCTCACCTGCACACCGATTTGATCAGGTTTTCATCTGCACTGTTTTGTCATTCACTTCTTTCCTTTGCAAATAAAGAAAACCTAAAACCCTAGAGAGAGGTCTCAAATATCACTTTCATTTGTATCCCCTGTAGCTTTACAATTGCAAAGTTAGTTCCTGTTTCAGTCATGTATTTGGCCATGTTCCTGTGGGTTAAACAAAATCCCCCTATAGATTGGTTGACAAATAGTCCCTCCCAGAATGCAGGTGATGGCTGCATGGTGCAGTTGGTGAGAAGCAACAGCAGCGACTTGAAGGCGACTTCATCAAAAACACATGATTTCTGTAAAGTTCATGCAGTCAACATCTATCCTCACATTTTTTTCCCACCCCAATTGGTAGTTATAGTCTTGTCCCATCACTGCAACTCCCGTACGTACTCTAAGAGGCAAAGGTTGAGAGCCATGCATCCTCCAAAACACAAACCCACACTGCCGGCTTAACCTGGAAGGCAGCCCCACCAATGTGTTGGAGGAAACACTGTACAGCTGGCAACTGAAGTCAGCATACCTGCGCTGGAACCCACTACAAAGAGTTGCTAGAGCACGATGCGACAAGGACATCCTGGAACGCCAAACCCTCGCCTAACCCACATTTTTATACCCATAATACAACACACTTTGAAAGGCGGTGACCATCGACTTGACAAAAGTGATCGGCTTGAACGCACCCAATAGTGCATTGAGGCCAAATTAAGTCGGTTAAGATGTCCTCTCACGGAGACATTCGCAGTTTGAGCTACTCCAATAAGTTGCAGGCTAGCTCAGTGCTGCCCCCTCTCATTAAGTAACTCAAGTTGAAGGCCGACCAGGGTACTCCAGGCTGCTATTAGCAACTCAATTATTCATATAAATCAAATCAAATCAAATGTTATTAGTCACATGCGCCGAATACAACAGGTGTAGACCTTACAGTGAAATGCCGAATACAACAGGTGTAGACCTTACAGTGAAATGCTGAATACAACAGGTGTAGATCTTACAGTGAAATGCTTACTTACGAGCCCCTAACCAACAAATACGGATAAGAACAGGGCTCCGGGCAGCCGAGCGGAAATGGAGGAAAACTCGCCTCCCTGCGGACCTGACATCCTTTCACTCCCTCCTCTCTACATTTTCCTCTTCTCTCTCTGCTGCTAAAGCCACTTTCTACCACTCTAAATTCCAAGCATCTGCCTCTAACCCTAGGAAGCTCTTTGCAACCTTCTCCTCCCTCCTGAATCCTCCTCCCCCTCCCCCCCCTCCTCCCTCTCTGCAGATGACTTCGTCAACCATTTTGAAAAGAAGGTCGACGACATCCGATCCTCGTTTGCTAAGTCAAACGACACCGCTGGTTCTGCTCACACTGCCCTACCCTGTGCTCTGACCTCTTTCTCTCCAGATGAAATCTCGCGTCTTGTGACGGCCGGCCGCCCAACAACCTGCCCGCTTGACCCTATCCCCTCCTCTCTTCTCCAGACCATTTCCGGAGACCTTCTCCCTTACCTCACCTAGCTCATCAACTCATCCCTGACCGCTGGCTACGTCCCTTCCGTCTTCAAGAGAGCGAGAGTTGCACCCCTTCTGAAAAAACCTACACTCGATCCCTCCGATGTCAACAACTACAGACCAGTATCCCTTCTTTCTTTTCTCTCCAAAACTCTTGAACGTGCCGTCCTTGGCCAACTCTCCCGCTATCTCTCTCAGAATGACCTTCTTGATCCTAATCAGTCAGGTTTCAAGACTAGTCATTCAACTGAGACTGCTCTTCTCTGTATCACGGAGGCGCTCCGCACTGCTAAAGCTAACTCTCTCTCCTCTGCTCTCATCCTTCTAGACCTATCGGCTGCCTTCGATACTGTGAACCATCAGATCCTCCTCTCCACCCTCTCTGAGTTGGGCATCTCCGGCGTGGCCCACGCTTGGATTGCGTCCTACCTGACAGGTCGCTCCTACCAGGTGGCGTGGCGAGAATCCGTCTCCACACCACGTGCTCTCACCACTGGTGTCCCCCAGGGCTCTGTTCTAGGCCCTCTCCTATTCTCGCTATACACCAAGTCACTTGGCTCTGTCATAACCTCACATGGTCTCTCCTATCATTGCTATGCAGACGACACACAATTCATCTTCTCCTTTCCCCCTTCTGATGACCAGGTGGCGAATCGCATCTCTGCATGTCTGGCAGACATATCAGTGTGGATGACGGATCACCACCTCAAGCTGAACCTCGGCAAGACGGAGCTGCTCTTCCTCCCGGGGAAGGACTGCCCGTTCCATGATCTCGCCATCACGGTTGACAACTCCATTGTGTCCTCCTCCCAGAGCGCTAAGAACCTTGGCGTGATCCTGGACAACACCCTGTCGTTCTCAACTAACATCAAGGCGGTGGCCCATTCCTGTAGGTTCATGCTCTACAACATCCGCAGAGTACAACCCTGCCTCACACAGGAAGCGGCGCAGGTCCTAATACAGGCACTTGTCATCTCCCGTCTGGATTACTGCAACTCGCTGTTGGAAGGGCTCCCTGCCTGTGCCATTAAACCCCTACAACTCATCCAGAACGCCGCAGCCCGTCTGGTGTTCAACCTTCCCAAGTTCTCTCACGTCACCCCGCTCCTCCGCTCTCTCCACTGGCTTCCAGTTGAAGCTCGCATCCGCTACAAGACCATGGTGCTTGCCTACGGAGCTGTGAGGGGAACGGCACCTCAGTACCTCCAGGCTCTGATCAGGCCCTACACCCAAACAAGGGCACTGCGTTCATCCACCTCTGGCCTGCTCGCCTCCCTACCACTGAGGAAGTACAGTTGCCGCTCAGCCCAGTCAAAACTGTTCGCTGCTCTGGCCCCCCAATGGTGGAACAAACTCCCTCACGACGCCAGGACAGCGGAGTCAATCACCACCTTCCGGAGACACCTGAAACCCCACCTCTTTAAGGAATACCTAGGATAGGATAAAGTAATCCCTCTCACCCCCTTAAAAGATTTAGATGCACCACTGTTCCACTGGATGTCATAAGGTGAATGCACCAATTTGTAAGTCGCTCTGGATAAGAGCGTCTGCTAAATGACTTAAATGTAAAATGTAAATGTAAGAATAAGAAATAAAAGTAACAAGTAATTAAAGAACAGGAGTAAAATAACAATAGCGAGACTATATACAGTGGGGTACCAGTACAGAGTCAATGTGCTGGGTCACCAGATAGTTGAGGTTATATGTACATGTAGGTAGAGTTAATAAAGTGCCTATGCATTGATGATAATAACAGAGAGTAGCAGCAGTGCAAAGGGGGGCAGGAGTCTTATGGCTTGGGGGTAAAAGCTGTTTAGAAGCCTCTTGGACCTAGACTTGGTGCGCCGGTACCGCTTGCCGTGCGGTAGCAGAGAGATCAGTCTATGGGGTGGCTGGAGTCTTTGACAATTTTTAGGCCCTTCCTATGTCACCGCCTGGTATAGAGGTTCTGGATGGCAGGAGGCTTGGCCCCAGTGATGTACTGGGCCATTCGCATTACCCTCTGTAGTACCTTGCGGTGGGAGGCCGAGCAGTTGCCATACCAGGCAGTGATGCAACCAGCTCTCGATGGTGCAGCTTAGAACCTTTTGAGGATCTGAGGACCCATGCCCAATCTTTTCAGTCTCCTGAGGGGGAATAGGTTTTGTCATGTGCTCTTCACAACTGTCTTGGTGTGCTTGGACCATGTTAGTTTGTTGGTGATGTGGACACCAAGGAACTTGAAGCTCTCAACTTGCTCCACTGCAGCCCCGTCGAGGAGAATGGGGGCGTGCTCTGTCCTCTTTTTCCTGTAGTCCACAATCATCTCCTTTGTCTTGATCACGTTGAGGGAGAGGTTGTTGTCCTGGCACCACACAGCCAGGTCTCTGACCTCCTCCCTATAGGCTGTCACAGTACTCCTCAATGCCATCGGAGGAATCCCAGAACATATTCCAGTCTGCGCTAGCAAAACTGTCCTGTAGCTTAGCATCTACTTTATCTGACCACTTTTTTATTGATCTAGTCACTGACCCTTCCTGCTTTAATTATTGCTTGTAAGCAGGAATCAGGAGAATGGAATTATGGTCAGATATGCCAAATGGAGGACGATGGAGAGCTTTGTATGCATCTCTGTGTGTGGAGTAAAGGTGGTCCAGAGTTGTTTTTCCCTCTGGTTGCACATTTAACATGCTGATATTTGATCATTTTACTCCAGTGCTAGCCTCTCTACACTGGCTTCCTGTCAAAGCAAGGGCTGATTTCAAGGTTTTACTGCTAACCTACAAAGCATTACATGGGCTTGCTCCTACCTATCTCTCTGATTTGGTCCTGCCGTACATACCTACACGTACGCTACGGTCACAAGACGCAGGCCTCCTAATTGTCCCTAGAATTTCTAAACAAACAGCTGGAGGCAGGGCTTTCTCCTATAGAGCTCCATTTTTATGGAACGGTCTGCCTACCCATGTCAGAGACGCAAACTCGGTCTCAACCTTTAAGTCTTTACTGAAGACTCATCTCTTCAGTGGGTCATATGATTGAGTGTAGTCTGGCCCAGGAGTGGGAAGGTGAACGGAAAGGCTCTGGAGCAACGAACCACCCTTGCTGTCTCTGCCTGGCCGGTTGCCCTCTTTCCACTGGGATTCTCTGCCTCTAACCCTGTTACGGGGGCTGAGTCACTGGCTTACTGGGGCTCTCTCATGCCGTCCCTGGGGGAGGTGCGTCACCTGGGTGGGTTGATTCACTGTTGTGGTCAGCCTGTCTGGGTTGGCGCCCCCCTTGGGTTGTGCCGTGGCGGAGATCTTTGTGGGCTATACTCGGCCTTGTCTCAGGATGGTAAGTTGGTGGTTGAAGATATCCCTCTAGTGGTGTGGGGGCTGTGCTTTGGCAAAGTGGGTGGGGTTATATCCTTCCTGTTTGGCCCTGTCCGGGGGTGTCCTCGGATGGGGCCACAGTGTCTACTGACCCCTCCTGTCTCAGCCTCCAGTATTTATGCTGCAGTAGTTTATGTGTCGGGGGGCTGGGGTCAGTTTGTTATATCTGGAGTACTTCTCCTGTCCTATTCGGTGTCCTGTGTGAATCTAAGTGTGCGTTCTCTAATTCTCTCCTTCTCTCTTTCTTTCTCTCTCTCGGAGGACCTGAGCCCTAGGACCATGCCCCAGGACTACCTGACATGATGACTCCTTGCTGTCCCCAGTCCACCTGGCCATGCTGCTGCTCCAGTTTCAACTGGCCTGGGCCCTAGGACCATGTCCCAGGACTACCTGACATGATGACTCCTTGCTGTCCCCAGTCCACCTGGCCATGCTGCTGCTCCAGTTTCAACTGTTCTGCCTTACTATTATTCAAGCATGCTGGTCATTTATGAACATTTGAACATCTTGGCCACGTTCTGTTATAATCTCCACCCGGCACATCCAGAAGAGGACTGGCCACTCCACATATGCTCTCTCTAATTCTCTCTTTCTTTCTCTCTCTCTCTCGGAGGACCTGAGCCCTAGGACCGTGCCCCAGGACTACCTGACATGATGACTCCTTGCTGTCCCCAGTCCACCTGACTGTGCTGCTGCTCCAGTTTCAACTGTTCTGCCTTATTATTATTCGACCATGCTGGTCATTTATGAACATTTGAACATCTTGGTCATGTTCTGTTATAATCTCTACCCGGCACAGCCAGAAGAGGACTGGCCACCCCACATAGCCTGGTTGCTCTCTAGGTTTCTTCCTAGGTTTTGGCCTTTCTAGGGAGTTTTTCCTAGCCACCGTGCTTTTACACCTGCATTGTTTGCTGTTTGGGGTTTTAGGCTGGGTTTCTGTACAGCACTTTGAGATATCAGCTGATGTACGAAGGGCTATATAAATAAATAAATAAATACATTTGATAGAAATATGGTAAAACAGATTTAAGTTTCCCTGCATTAAAGTCCCCGACTACTAGGAGCGTCGCGTCTGAGTGAGCGTTTTATTGTTTGCTTTTGGCGGAATACAGCTCATTCAATGCTGTCTTAGTGCCAGCCTCTGACTGTGATGGTATGTAAACAGCTACGAAAAATACAGAAGAAGACTCTCTAGGTAGGTAGCGTGGTCTACAGTTTATCATGAGATACTCAACCTCAGGTGAGCAATAGTTTGAGACTTCCTTAGATATCGTGCACCAGCTGTTATTTACAAAAATGCTAAATCCGCCGCCCCTTGTCTTACTAGACACGGCTGTTCTATCCTGCCGGTGCAGTGTATCACCAGCCAGCTGTATGTTGATAGTGTCGTCGTTCAGCCACGTCTCCGTGAAGCATAAAATATGCTATGCTTTGCTAACAGAATGAAAGGAAGTGGGGGTATATTAGATCGCCTACGAATTCTCAGAAGGCAGCCCGCCCTCTGGCTCCTTTTCTCTGCCTCCTCTTCACGCAAATCATGGGGATCTGGGACTGGTCCCGAAAAAGCATATCTCGTATATCGTTGGCATCGGCCTCGTGAGACTCATTAAAGGAAAAAAAGGATTCTGCCAGTCCGTGGTGGGTATTCACAGTCCTCGGTCATAAGAGACGGTAGCAGCAACATTATCTACAAAATAAGGAAAAAAATGACTTACAAATAAAACACAATCGGTTGGGGGCACATAAAACATCTGCCTTCTTCTGACGTTACACAACATTCAAAAGGCAGTAAGGCACATTTCTGCATATGAACAAATTCTACATTTTTGTTTACCATTTCATACATATATAATGTATGTGCTTTTACAAAGAAAACATAACATGGAGGCTATGAGAATTATATGTTTATATTCATAGCCACAGCCATTGTAACAAGACCTAGATGACAATGGTGGACATATCAACTCATATATTTTCCCAACTGCTATGGCTGATTAGCGTAGCAGTCTGCTAAAAGGGTTGGCTCATAGTTAAATGGTTGTGAGCTCTAATCCCACATGGGCCAGATATTATTATTATATATTTTATTTACAACATTCATCCTGTGCTCACACACTTCTAATTCTGAAAGTGAAAGCATACCTGTGAGAGGGGTCACCCTGGTAGTAGTTTTTATACACTACCCAATTCGCAATCTGTGAGTTCATTTGACCATTGGAAAAAGACCTGCAATGCGGGTTGGATTGAATTGAGCCCCTAATCTTCACTTTCAAGATGATGAATGCACTATTCTTCCCATCACAAAACCTCAATAAATGTGAGTCCACATTTCAGACTTTTTTTGGAGGGTTTTGAATTTTCACTGCATGTGGCAATCGATGTCAGGAACTCGGCACCTTACCACTGTCAACTGTCCAGAGCCATATTGGCTCACGATGCTCATAGTTGTATTATCAGAGCGTGCCAGTGAACTTCTGCTAAGTATGCTTTAGTGAGAAAGTGTTGGGATCAGGTACAACTGCGTTACCCACCCACAACTTCTCTCCTGAATGCACTTTTTATTTTTTGAAGGGGTTGGGCAAAGGCTGAAATTGGGGTTGAGATTTACCCTTTAACAGTTGAGTCATTAGCTGAGACAAAAATGTTCAGCTGCCCCCTGCTAGTGAAATGTACCCACCTATGACAAAATCTGAAATGAAGTGTTCATTTCCCACCCTGGTCCCGACCCATAGTGTTTAAGGAATCTAACTAACGTCACATGGCACTCTTGTCCCTGCACATCTCCTGGTCATCTTCCTGGTCATCTCCTGGTCATCTTCCTGGTCCTCTCCTGGTCATCTTCCTGGTCATCTCCCCGGTCATCTCCTGGTCATCTTCCTGGTCATCCCCTGGTCATCTCCTGGTCATCTTCCTGGTCATCCCCTGGTCATCTCCCTGGTCATCTCCTGGTCATCATCCTGGTCATCCCCTGGTCATCTTCCTGGTTATTTTCCTGGTCATCTCCTGGTCATCTTCCTGGTCATCTTCCTGGGCATCTTCTGGTCATTTTCCTGGTCATCTTCTGGTCATCTCCTGGTCATCTTCCTGGTCATCTTCTGGTCATCTTCCTGGTCCTCTCCTGGTCATCTTCCTGGTCATCTTCTGGTCATCTCCCTGGTCCTCTCCTGGTCATCTTCCTGGTCATCTTCCTGGTCATCTTGTTGGTCATCTTCCTGGTCATGTCCTGGTCATCTTCCTGGTCATCCCCTGGTCATCTCCTGGTCATCTTCCTGGTTATTTTCCTGGTCATCTCCTGGTCATCTTCCTGGTCATCTTCCTGGTCATCTTCCTGGTCATCTTCATGGTCATCTTTCTGGTCATCTTCCTGGTCATCTTCCTGGACATCTCCTGGTCATCTTCCTGGTCATTTTCCTGGTCATCTTCCTGGTCATCTTCATGGTCATCTTTCTGGTCATCTCCTGGTCATCTTCCTGGTCATCTTCCTGGACATCTCCTGGTCATCTCCTGGTCATCTTCCTGGTCACCTCTCTCCCTTTGAAAGTAGTGCAGAAACTCTCTGTAAAGCGAGGGCAATATCAATGTCAGGTTGGCTAGTGGCTACACCTTACAAGCTGGATGGTTACCTTGGATGTTTCTTGTATGATCTGACTCTGAGGAGAATCTTATCTTGAACTAACTCTGACTGTAACCTTTGTGCGCCCATGGCTCTGGTGCGTTGGCCACTGTGCGTTCTGTGACCAGAAAGAAAGTTTGATGAATTTGTCCATGTCAAGTGCCTTAGCTCTTCTAGCCTCAATACTGAGAACATCTAGGTTATTCTATCTGTTTTTCTGGTGTAGTTGTGCGCAGATGGGTCTTAATGAGTTTGAGAGCTAAGAGTCTGCATTCACGTGCAGCACTGCTCACAGGCAGCGCTACGGCTACCTAGCACAGGCAGAGCTATGCTACCTAGCACAGGCAGAGCTACGGCTACCTAGCACAGGCAGAGCTATGGCTACCTAGCACAGGCAGCGCTACGGCTACCTAGCACAGGCAGAGCTACGGCTACCTAGCACAGGCAGAGCTACGGCTACCTAGCACAGGCAGCACTACGGCTACCTAGCACAGGCAGAGCTACGGCTACCTAGCACAGGCAGAGCTACGGCTACCTAGCACAGGCAGAGCTACGACTACATAGCACAGGCAGAGCTATGGCTACCTAGCACAGGCAGAGCTACGGCTACCTAGCACAGGCAGAGCTACGGCTACATAGCACAGACAGAGCTATGGCTACCTAGCACAGGCAGAGCTACGGCTACCTAGCACAGGCAGAGCTACTGCTACAGAGCACAGGTGTGAAAGTTCACTACAGAAGAATTTGTAAGGCTCAAGGAACACTGAAGTTCCAACATACTTGACAGCTGCAGTCCACTCTGGGCTTTCCTTTCCATTATTCTTCTTGTCTGATGCAGCTCATGACTGAGGTCTTCAATATCACAGTCATATAGCTCAGCAAAGTGAGAAAGACTGCAGCCTCTTCCAAGAACGTCTTGCTTTTTGGGTGAAGTGAATGAGTCCTCTTCATAATTTCATAATTTGGTCTGGAGAAACGCCTCTGCACCTCACCCACTATTTTGTCCCCATCTATGGCCCACTGTGGATGTTACAATTGCACCCCCAAGTTTCTGTGACCTCCTAAGCTTTTCAACAGCAACATTGCACTGTTTGGCTGTGTCTTGAATCCGTTCCAAAAGCTCATAAATAAATGCAAGATTCCTGTAGCTCTGCAATATGCCCTGAAGTGCTTCAACTAAATATACTGCCATAGCTGGGTCAAGTAAAGTTCACTGAAGCAGATCAGAGAGCACTGTGGCATCTCCATGGATTTTTCTAAAGGTAGCTAGAAGGCTAATTAAAGTGAGGTCCATTTGAGCAAGTATACCTCGAGCGTCTACAGATCTGTCCCCACTGTGTTCATTGTCTATCTCCTGTAGACTCACAGTACAGCAGGTAACCTGTCCATTAGATTCCTACCCGTAGACCCACAGTACAGCAGGTAATCTGTCCATTAGATTCCTACCTGTAGACTCACAGTACAGCAGGTAACCTGTCCATTAGATTCCTACCTGTAGACCCACAGTACAGCAGGTAACCTGTCCATTAGATTCCTACCTGTAGACTCACAGTACAGCAGGTAATCTGTCCATTAGATTCCTACCTGTAGACTCACAGTACAGCAGGTAACCTGTCCATTCGATTCCTACCTGTAGACTCACAGTACAGCAGGTAATCTGTCCATTAGATTCCTACCTGTAGACTCACAGTACAGCAGGTAACCTATCCATTAGATTCCTACCTGAAGACTCACAGTACAGCAGGTAACCTATCCATTAGATTCCTACCTGAAGACTCACAGTACAGCAGGTAACCTATCCATGAGATTCCTACCTGAAGACTCACAGTACAGCAGGTAACCTGTCCATTAGATTCCTACCTGAAGACTCACAGTACAGCAGGTAACCTATCCATTAGATTCCTACCTGAAGACTCACAGTACAGCAGGTAACCTGTCCATTAGATTGCTACCTGTAGACCCACAGTACAGCAGGTAACCTGTCCATTAGATTCCTACCTGAAGACTCACAGTACAGCAGGTAACCTGTCCATTAGATTCCTACCTGTAGACCCACAGTACAGCAGGTAACCTGTCCATTCGATTCATACCTGAAGACTCACAGTACAGCAGGTAACCTATTCATTAGATTCCTACCTGTAGACTCACAGTACAGCAGGTAACCTGTCCATTAGAATCCTACCTGTAGACCCACAGTACAGCAGGTAACCTATTCATTAGATTCCTACCTGAAGACTGACAGTACAGCAGGTAACCTATCCATTAGATTCCTACCTGTAGACCCACAGTACAGCAGGTAACCTATTCATTAGATTCCTACCTGAAGACTCACAGTACAGCAGGTAACCTATCCATAAGATTCCCACCAGCATTGTGCTTACATACCCATCTGTTGTCTCTGAGTTCTGCAGCTCCCTGGCCTCACCTCTGTATATGTCTTTCTGATCATCTAACCACTTCTGGTGCAGGTAGGATCCAGACCTGAACACATAGAGCCTTCTGGTGCAGGCAGGATCCAGACATGAACATATATCCTGGTAGGCATTCCCAGACATGTAGCATCCAGACAACATATAGCATTGTGCTTACATAGCCTTCTGGTGCAGTTCCAGACATGAACACATAAAGCCTTCTGGTGCAGGTAGGATCCAGACATGAACATATAGAGCCTTCTGGTGCAGGTAGGATCATCATAACCAGCCTTCTGGTGCAGGTAGGATCCAGACCTGAACACATAGAGCCTTCTGGTGCAGGCAGGATCCAGACATGAACATATATAGCCTTCTGGTGCAGGCAGGATCCAGACATGAACACATAGAGCCTTCTGGTGCAGGTAGGATCCAGACATGAACATATAGAGCCTTCTGGTGCAGGTAGGATCCAGACATGAACATATAGAGCCTTCTGGTGCAGGTAGGATCCAGACATGAACATATATAGCCTTCTGGTGCAGGTAGGATCCAGACATGAACATATAGAGCCTTCTGGTGCAGGTAGCATCCAGACATGAACAAATGAGCCTTCTGGTGCAGGTAGGATCCAGACATAGAGCCTTCTGGTGCAGGCAGGATCCAGACATGAATATATATAGCCTTCTGGTGCAGGTAGGATCCAGACATGAATATATAGAGCCTTCTGGTGCAGGTAGGATCCAGACATGAACATATAGAGCCTTCTGGTGCAGGTAGGATCCAGACATGAACATATAGAGCCTTCTGGTGCAGGTAGGATCCAGACATGAACATATAGAGCCTTCTGGTGCAGGTAGCATCCAGACATGAACAAATAGAGCCTTCTGGTGCAGGCAGGATCCAGACATGAACATATATAGCCTTCTGGTGCAGGTAGGATCCAGACATGAACATATAGAGCCTTCTGGTGCAGGTAGGATCCAGACATGAACATATAGAGCCTTCTGGTGCAGGCAGGATCCAGACATGAACATATAGAGCCTTCTGGTGCAGGTAGGATCCAGACATGAACATATAGAGCCTTCTGGTGCAGGTAGGATCCAGACATGAACATATAGAGCCTTCTGGTGCAGGTAGGATCCAGACATGAACATATAGAGCCTTCTGGTGCAGGTAGGATCCAGACATGAACATATAGAGCCTTCTGGTGCAGGTAGGATCCAGACATGAACATATAGAGCCTTCTGGTGCAGGTAGGATCTAGACATGAACATATAGAGCCTTCTGGTGCAGGCAGGATCCAGACATGAACATATATAGCCTTCTGGTGCAGGTAGGATCCAGACATGAACATATAGAGCCTTCTGGTGCAGGTAGGATCCAGACATGAACATATAGAGCCTTCTGGTGCAGGTAGGATCCAGACATGAACATATAGAGCCTTCTGGTGCAGGCAGGATCCAGACATGAACATATAGAGCCTTCTGGTGCAGGTAGGATCCAGACATGACCATATAGAGCCTTCTGGTGCAGGTAGGATCCAGACATGAACAAATAGAGCCTTCTGGTGCAGGTAGGATCCAGACATGAACAAATAGAGCCTTCTGGTGCAGGTAGGATCCAGACATGAATATATATAGCCTTCTGGTGCAGGTAGGATCCAGACATGAACATATAGAGCCTTCTGGTGCAGGTAGGATCCAGACATGAACAAATAGAGCCTTCTGGTGCAGGTAGGATCCAGACATGAACAAATATAGCCTTCTGGTGCAGGTAGTCTCCAGACATGAACACATAGAGCCTTCTGGTGCAGGTAGGATCCAGACATGAACATATATAGCCTTCTGGTACAGGTAGGATCCAGACATGAACAAATATAGCCTTCTGGTGCAGGTAGGCTCCAGACATGAACAAATAGAGCCTTCTGGTGCAGGTAGGATCCAGACATGAACATATATAGCCTTCTGGTACAGGTAGGATCCAGACATGAACAAATAGAGCCTTCTGGTGCAGGTAGGATCCAGACATGAACATATATAGCCTTCTGGTACAGGTAGGATCCAGACATGAACAAATAGAGCCTTCTGGTACAGGTAGGATCCAGACATGAACAAATAGAGCCTTCTGGTGCAGGTAGGATCCAGACATGAACAAATAGAGCCTTCTGGTACAGGTAGGATCCAGACATGAACAAATAGAGCCTTCTGGTACAGGTAGGATCCAGACATGAACAAATAGAGCCTTCTGGTACAGGTAGGATCCAGACATGAACAAATAGAGCCTTCTGGTGCAGGTAGGATCCAGACATGAACAAATAGAGCCTTCTGGTACAGGTAGGATCCAGACATGAACAAATAGAGCCTTCTGGTACAGGTAGGATCCAGACATGAACAAATAGAGCCTTCTGGTACAGGTAGGATCCAGACATGAACAAATAGAGCCTTCTGGTACAGGTAGGATCCAGACATGAACAAATAGAGCCTTCTGGTACAGGTAGGATCCAGACAAGAACAAATAGAGCCTTCTGGTACAGGTAGGATCCAGACATGAACAAATAGAGCCTTCTGGTACAGGTAGGATCCAGACATGAACAAATATAGCCTTCTGGTGCAGGTAGTCTCCAGACATGAACACATAGAGCCTTCTGGTGCAGGTAGGATCCAGACATGAACAAATAGAGCCTTCTGGTACAGGTAGGATCCAGACATGAACAAATAGAGCCTTCTGGTACAGGTAGGATCCAGACAAGAACAAATAGAGCCTTCTGGTACAGGTAGGATCCAGACATGAACAAATAGAGCCTTCTGGTACAGGTAGGATCCAGACATGAACAAATAGAGCCTTCTGGTACAGGTAGGATCCAGACATGAACAAATAGAGCCTTCTGGTGCAGGTAGAATCCAGACATGAACAAATAGAGCCTTCTGGTGCAGGTAGGATCCAGACATGAACATATAGAGCCTTCTGGTATAGGTAGGATCCAGACATGAACAAATAGAGCCTTCTGGTACAGGTAGGATCCAGACATGAACATATATAGCCTTCTGGTGCAGGTAGGATCCAGACATGAACAAATAGAGCCTTCTGGTACAGGTAGGATCCAGACATGAACATATATAGCTTAATTCTATAATGATTCACTAAAGAAGAATTCAGCCTCAATGACTTAACAGTGTCAACTAGCGCCGGGTTAAGGCAATGCACATTACAGTCTACATAGAAGGCATGTTTAGCTTCTCCCTTATTCTGGCTGTCTCTCATCACTGATGATCCATCATAACCTTGCCAAACAAGATGGGGTCTTTCCTCTAGGCCATGTCTTTCCAGGCAGTGGATTATTTCTTCTGTGAGTCCTTCTGCATTTAAACGGGTGGCTTGTTGGAAGTCTAGGAAGCTTTCATGCACGCCGCATTGTAGTAGTACCTCAGTACCAATAATAGCTGCTCCTTCCTTTGGTTTCTTCAGCAGTGACTGAGAACACTCTTGTCTTGTATAGGCGGTGCATTTTACATTACCTGCATTACCTGTTTTCATTACCACTGGGTCATGCTTTGTGATCTCAGCAAAAAAAGTTCCCCTTGTTAACGGACTCTTCTGTCTCACTGTGACCCCTCAAGAGAAGTACTTCAGCCTCTATTGTTATCTACTTGTGACTCTCTTTGCCTTTTCTCTGGTACTCCTCCTCTATGGAATCTAACAGGATTGTTGGAAATATTGCCTTCTTTATGCTCAGGCCATGAAAACGTGGTGTTGACATGACTCTCTGACTTCTCCTGTACTTTAAACACAGCGTCTTTGTACACTGCAACATTTTGAAGGCAGATTCTGGGGCATTTGGCAGGGAGAAGTGTCTACATGCAAAGCAGTAGGCCAATTCCTGGCTTTGTGAGTACTCGAGCCACGGATGATACTTGTACCAAGAGACATTGAATGGCTTCCACCTGTTACCTTGCATTGTTCTTGGAAAGACCTTAAACTGAGGATGTACTGGACCTGCTGCTCTGAAATGTGAAACATCTGCAAATTATACATGATCACGATTAGTAAAGTACAAGGCCAGGTTGTACCTATTTGCTTTAGACCACCTGCAGGAAAAGTGTGTGTGTGTGTGTGTGTGTGCGTGCGTGTGTGCGTGTGTGTTTGACTGTGTGTGTGTGAGAGTGAGTGTGTGTGTGCAGGAGAGATGGAGAGAGAGAGAGAGAGTGTCTTCATGAGGTTAATTTTTGTAATGTAGTAATTCATTTCAGCATTATCTTAATCAAATGTGACAACTTACCATGAGATCCAGGTAGGGAGGTATGTTTCGTAATGTTGGATCAAAGCCTCCCTGTCATTGTCAGTGTCGTCACTTGACATGCCCTGATATGCAGACCCTGCTGGAGGGTTCTCATCGTCTCTCATTCAGCTGATGATAGGGGAAACACTGTGTAGTAGCTCTAGTAAAGTTGCTAGCTTCTGTGGTTACTTCAGTGCATTCCAACAAGCAAACAAACACATTTCTAGCAGCAAATGTGTTAAATTATAGCTGTGGTATAAGCAGAATAGTCAACTCAGGGCTCTATGCATTCTCTGCTTCCATGTTATGCATTATTTTCCAGAGAATGAATAGCCCCTTGTTAATTATTCCTTATACACACTGGTGAGGAGAATATGCCGGTGCAGAACCCTCCTGCCCTAATAAGTTTCCTGTTTTCAGTTCAGAAGACAATGGGCACAACGCATGCCTGGCACAAGAGCACACTTCACTGCACGTCCTGCACACACACACACACACACACACACACACACACACACACACACACACACACGTACACTCATAAAATTACACAGTCCTAATGAGTAACTACAAAGTTGAGATAATAAGGGTTGGAATCAGTGGATCCAATGCAGTGAATCATTATATAATTAAATGACCTAATATGAATTGGAATTGCTGATTGGAGGGTTAGTGGGTTAACATAATAAACAAAAATATTGGCAAGGTGTATAGCAAGGATGTCTTGTGCCCATAGCAATCATTAGGGGGGGTTGAAGTTTTGTGGCTCTGAGAGATTGAGAGAGAGAGAGAGAGAGAGAGAGAGAGAGAGTGAAAAGGAAGGAAAAAAATGAAAAACGAAGAGAGAGAGAGAGAGAGAGAGAGAGAGAGAGAGTGAAAAGGAAGGAAAAAAATGAAAAACGAAGAGAGAGAGAGAGAGAGAGAGAGAGAGAGAGAGAGGTAGAGAGAGAGAGGAAGAGGGAGAGAGAGAGAGAGAGAGAGGGAGAGAGAGAGGGAGAGAGAGAGAGAGAGAGAGAGAGAGAGAGAGAGAGAGGCGCCTCTCTACATCCCTCTATTGTCTTGTTTCCTCTCTGCTCTGTTATGGACTTCCTCTCTCAGCTCCACTCAGAACAAACACAACACACCCAGACTCTGTCATGTTACTGTTACTATAGGTTAACACAACACCCCCAGACTCTGTCATGTTACTGTTACTATAGGTTAACACAACACACTCAGACTCTGTCATGTTACTGTTACTATAGGTTAACACAACACATAGAGACTCTGTCATGTTACTGTTACTATAGGTTAACACAACACACCCAGACTCTGTCATGTTACTGTTACTATAGGTTAACACAACACACCCAGACTCTGTCATGTTACTGTTCCTATAGATTAACACAACACACCCAGACTCTGTTACAGGTTAACACAACACCCCAGACTGTTACTATAGGTTAACACAACACATAGAGACTCTGTCATGTTACTGTTACTATAGGTTAACACAACACCCCCAGACTCTGTCATGTTACTGTTACTATAGGTTAACACAACACACCCAGACTCTGTCATGTTACTGTTACTATAGGTTAACACAACACATAGAGACTATGTCATGTTACTGTTACTATAGGTTAACACAACACATAGACACTATGTAATGTTACTGTTACTATAGGTTAACACAACACACCCAGACTATGTCATGTTATTGTTACTATAGGTTAACACAACACATAGGGACTCTGTCATGTTACTGTTACTATAGGTTAACACAACACACCCAGACTCTGTCATGTTACTGTTACTATAGGTTAACACAACACACCCAGACTCTGTCATGTTACTGTTACTATAGGTTAACACAACACATAGAGACTCTGTCATGTTACTGTTACTATAGGTTAACACAACACATAGAGACTCTGTCATGTTACTGTTACTATAGGTTAACACAACACATAGAGACTCTGTCATGTTACTGTTACTATAGGTTAACACAACACATAGAGACTAGAGACTATGTCATGTTACTGTTACTATAGGTTAACACAACACATAGAGACTCTGTCATGTTACTGTTACTATAGGTTAACACAACACATAGAGACTCTGTCATGTTACTGTTACTATAGGTTAACACAACACACCCAGACTCTGTCATGTTACTGTTACTATAGGTTAACACAACACATTGAGACTCTGTCATGTTACTGTTACTATAGGTTAACACAACACCCCCAGACTCTGTCATGTTACTGTTACTATAGGTTAACACAACACACCCAGACTCTGTCATGTTACTGTTACTATAGGTTAACACAACACATAGAGACTCTGTCATGTTACTGTTACTATAGGTTAACACAACACCCCCAGACTCTGTCATGTTACTGTTACTATAGGTTAACACAACACATAGAGACTCTGTCATGTTACTGTTACTATAGGTTAACACAACACATAGAGACTCTGTCATGTTACTGTTACTATAGGTTAACACAACACATAGAGACTCTGTCATGTTACTGTTACTATAGGTTAACACAACACACCCAGACTCTGTCATGTTACTGTTACTATAGGTTAACACAACACACCCAGACTCTGTCATGTTACTGTTACTATAGGTTAACACAACACATAGAGACTCTGTCATGTTACTGTTACTATAGGTTAACACAACACCCCAGACTCTGTCATGTTACTGTTACTATAGGTTAACACAACACATAGACTCTGTCATGTTACTGTTACTATAGGTTAACACAACACACCCAGACTCTGTCATGTTACTGTTACTATAGGTTAACACAACACATAGAGACTCTGTCATGTTACTGTTACTATAGGTTAACACAACACATAGAGACTCTGTCATGTTACTGTTACTATAGGTTAACACAACACATAGAGACTCTGTCATGTTACTGTTACTATAGGTTAACACAACACATAGAGACTCTGTCATGTTACTGTTACTATAGGTTAACACAACACATAGAGACTCTGTCATGTTACTGTTACTATAGGTTAACACAACACATAGAGACTCTGTCTGTTCATGACTCTGTCACTGTTACTATAGGTTAACACAACACACCCAGACTCTGTCATGTTACTGTTACTATAGGTTAACACAACACATAGAGACTCTGTCATGTTACTGTTACTATAGGTTAACACAACACATAGAGACTCTGTCATGTTACTGTTACTATAGGTTAACACAACACATAGAGACTCTGTCATGTTACTGTTACTATAGGTTAACACAACACACCCAGACTCTGTCATGTTACTGTTACTATAGGTTAACACAACACATAGAGACTCTGTCATGTTACTGTTACTATAGGTTAACACAACACATAGAGACTCTGTCATGTTACTGTTACTATAGGTTAACACAACACATAGAGACTCTGTCATGTTACTGTTACTATAGGTTAACACAACACATAGAGACTCTGTCATGTTACTGTTACTATAGGTTAACACAACACATAGAGACTCTGTCATGTTACTGTTACTATAGGTTAACACAACACATAGAGACTCTGTCATGTTACTGTTACTATAGGTTAACACAACACATAGAGACTCTGTCATGTTACTGTTACTATGTTAACACAACACATAGAGACTCTGTCATGTTACTGTTACTATAGGTTAACACAACACCCAGACTCTGTCATGACTGTTCATAGGTTACTGTTAGACTCTGTCATGTTACTGTTACTATAGGTTAACACACACATAGAGACTCTGTCATGTTACTGTTACTATAGGTTAACACAACACACCCAGACTCTGTCATGTTACTGTTACTATAGGTTAACACAACACATAGAGACTCTGTCATGTTACTGTTACTATAGGTTAACACAGACACACCCCAGACTCTGTCATGTTACTGTTACTATAGGTTAACACAACACACCCAGACTCTGTCATGTTACTGTTACTATAGGTTAACACAACACATAGAGACTCTGTCATGTTACTGTTACTATAGGTTAACACAACACATAGAGACTCTGTCATGTTACTGTTACTATAGGTTAACACAACTGTTACAGGTTAGAGACTCTGTCATGTTACTGTTACTATAGGTTAACACAACACACCCAGACTCTGTCATGTTACTGTTACTATAGGTTAACACAACACACCCAGACTCTGTCATGTTACTGTTACTATAGGTTAACACAACACATAGAGACTCTGTCATGTTACTGTTACTATAGGTTAACACACAGACTCTGTCATGTTACTGTTACTATAGGTTAACACAACACATAGAGACTCTGTCATGTTACTGTTACTATAGGTTAACACAACACATAGAGACTCTGTCATGTTACTGTTACTATAGGTTAACACAACACACCCAGAGACTCTGTCATGTTACTGTTACTATAGGTTAACACAACACACACCCAGACTCTGTCATGTTACTGTTACTATAGGTTAACACAACACATAGAGACTCTGTCATGTTACTGTTACTATAGGTTAACACAACACATAGAGACTCTGTCATGTTACTGTTACTATAGGTTAGGTTAACACAACACATAGAGACTCTGTCATGTTACTGTTACTATAGGTTAACACAACACATAGAGACTCTGTCATGTTACATGTTACTGTTACTAGGTTAACACAACACATAGAGACTCTGTCATGTTACTGTTACTATAGGTTATAGAGACTCTGTTAAGGTTAACACAACACCCCAGATAGAGACTCTGTCATGTTACTGTTACTATAGGTTAACACAACACATAGAGACTCTGTCATGTTACTGTTACTATAGGTTAACACAACACACTCTGTCCCAGACTGTCATGTTACTGTTACTATAGGTTAACACAACACATAGAGACTCTGTCATGTTACTGTTACTATAGGTTAACACAACACATAGAGACTCTGTCATGTTACTGTTACTATAGGTTAACACAACACATAGAGACTCTGTCATGTTACTGTTACTATAGGTTAACACAACACATAGAGACTCTGTCATGTTACTGTTACTATAGGTTAACACAACACATAGAGACTCTGTCATGTTACTGTTACTATAGGTTAACACAACACATAGAGACTCTGTCATGTTACTGTTACTATAGGTTAACACAACACATAGAGACTCTGTCATGTTACTGTTACTATAGGTTAACACAACACCCCCAGACTCTGTCATGTTACTGTTACTATAGGTTAACACAACACACCCAGACTCTGTCATGTTACTGTTACTATAGGTTAACACAACACATTGAGACTCTGTCATGTTACTGTTACTATAGGTTAACACAACACCCCCAGACTCTGTCATGTTACTGTTACTATAGGTTAACACAACACACCCAGACTCTGTCATGTTACTGTTACTATAGGTTTAACATGTTACTGTTACTATAGGTTAACACAACACCCAGACTCTGTCATGTTACTGTTACTATAGGTTAACACAACACATAGAGACTCTGTCATGTTACTGTTACTATAGGTTAACACAACACATAGAGACTCTGTCATGTTACTGTTACTATAGGTTAACACAACACATAGAGACTCTGTCATGTTACTGTTACTATAGGTTAACACAACACCCCCAGACTCTGTCATGTTACTGTTACTATAGGTTAACACAACACACCCAGACTCTGTCATGTTACTGTTACTATAGGTTAACACAACACATAGAGACTCTGTCATGTTACTGTTACTATAGGTTAACACAACACATAGAGACTCTGTCATGTTACTGTTACTATAGGTTAACACAACACATAGAGACTCTGTCATGTTACTGTTACTATAGGTTAACACAACACACCCAGACTCTGTCATGTTACTGTTACTATAGGTTAACACAACACATAGAGACTCTGTCATGTTACTGTTACTATAGGTTAACACAACACATAGAGACTCTGTCATGTTACTGTTACTATAGGTTAACACAACACATAGAGACTCTGTCATGTTACTGTTACTATAGGTTAACACAAACAGACTCTGTCATGTTACTGTTACTATAGGTTAACACAACACATAGAGACTCTGTCATGTTACTGTTACCACTCTGTCAGACTCTGTCATGTTACTGTTACTATAGGTTAACACACACTGTCAACACATAGAGACTCTGTCATGTTACTGTTACTATAGGTTAACACAACACACCCAGACTCTGTCATGTTACTGTTACTATAGGTTAACACAACACATAGAGACTCTGTCATGTTACTGTTACTATAGGTTAACACAACACACAGAGACTCTGTCATGTTACTGTTACTATAGGTTAACACAACACATAGAGACTCTGTCATGTTACTGTTACTATAGGTTAACACAACACATAGAGACTCTGTCATGTTACTCTGTCATGTTACTGTTACTATAGGTTAACACAACACATAGAGACTCTGTCATGTTACTGTTACTATAGGTTAACACAACACCCCAGACTCTGTCATGTTACTGTTACTATAGGTTAACACTCTGTCATGTTACTGTTACAGGTTAACACAACACATAGAGACTCTGTCATGTTACTGTTACTATAGGTTAACACAACACATAGAGACTCTGTCATGTTACTGTTACTATAGGTTAACACAACACCCCACTCTGTCATGAGACTCTGTCATGTTACTGTTACTATAGGTTAACACAACACATAGAGACTCTGTCATGTTACTGTTACTATAGGTTAACACAACACATAGAGACTCTGTCATGTTACTGTTACTATAGGTTAACACAACACCCCAGACTCTGTCATGTTACTGTTACTATAGGTTAACACAACACATAGAGACTCTGTCATGTTACTGTTACTATAGGTTAACACAACACATAGAGACTCTGTCATGTTACTGTTACTATAGGTTAACACAACACATAGAGACTCTGTCATGTTACTGTTACTATAGGTTAACACAACACATAGAGACTCTGTCATGTTACTGTTACTATAGGTTAACACAACACATAGAGACTCTGTCATGTTACTGTTACTATAGGTTAACACAACACCCCAGACTCTGTCATGTTACTGTTACTATAGGTTAACACAACACCCCAGACTCTGTCATGTTACTGTTACTATAGGTTAACACAACACCCAGACTCTGTCATGTTAGTCTCTGTTACTATAGGTTAACACAACACATAGTAGACTCTGTCATGTTACTGTTACTATAGGTTAACACAACACATAGAGACTCTGTCATGTTACTGTTACTATAGGTTAACACAACACATAGAGACTCTGTCATGTTACTGTTACTATAGGTTAACACAACACATAGAGACTCTGTCATGTTACTGTTACTATAGGTTAACACAACACATAGAGACTCTGTCATGTTACTGTTACTATAGGTTAACACAACACATAGAGACTCTGTCATGTTACTGTTACTATAGGTTAACACAACACATAGAGACTCTGTCATGTTACTGTTACTATAGGTTAACACAACCCAGACTCTGTCATGTTACTGTTACTATAGGTTAACACAACACATAGAGACTCTGTCATGTTACTGTTACTATAGGTTAACACAACACATAGAGACTCTGTCATGTTACTGTTACTATAGGTTAACACAACACACCCAGACTCTGTCATGTTACTGTTACTATAGGTTAACACAACACACCCAGACTCTGTCATGTTACTGTTACTATAGGTTAACACAACACATAGAGACTCTGTCATGTTACTGTTACTATAGGTTAACACAACACATAGAGACTCTGTCATGTTACTGTTACTATAGGTTAACACAACACATAGAGACTCTGTCATGTTACTGTTACTATAGGTTAACACAACACATAGAGACTCTGTCATGTTACTGTTACTATAGGTTAACACAACACATAGAGACTCTGTCATGTTACTGTTACTATAGGTTAACACTATAGGTTAACACAACACATAGAGACTCTGTCATGTTACTGTTACTATAGGTTAACACAACACATAGAGACTCTGTCATGTTACTGTTACTATAGGTTAACACAACACATAGAGACTCTGTCATGTTACTGTTACTATAGGTTAACACAACACACCCAGACTCTGTCATGTTACTGTTACTATAGGTTAACACAACACATTGAGACTCTGTCATGTTACTGTTACTATAGGTTAACACAACACACCCAGACTCTGTCATGTTACTGTTACTATAGGTTAACACAACACATAGAGACTCTGTCATGTTACTGTTACTATAGGTTAACACAACACACCCAGACTCTGTCATGTTACTGTTACTATAGGTTAACACAACACCCCCAGACTCTGTCATGTTACTGTTACTATAGGTTAACACAACACATAGAGACTCTGTCATGTTACTGTTACTATAGGTTAACACAACACATAGAGACTCTGTCATGTTACTGTTACTATAGGTTAACACAACTGTTACTCTGTCATGTTACTGTTACTATAGGTTAACACAACACATAGAGACTCTGTCATGTTACTGTTACTATAGGTTAACACAACACATAGAGACTCTGTCATGTTACTGTTACTATAGGTTAACACAACACATAGAGACTCTGTCATGTTACTGTTACTATAGGTTAACACAACACATAGAGACTCTGTCATGTTACTGTTACTATAGGTTAACACAACACCCCCAGACTCTGTCATGTTACTGTTACTATAGGTTAACACAACACACCCAGACTCTGTCATGTTACTGTTACTATAGGTTAACACAACACATAGAGACTCTGTCATGTTACTGTTACTATAGGTTAACACAACACATAGAGACTCTGTCATGTTACTGTTACTATAGGTTAACACAACACATAGAGACTCTGTCATGTTACTGTTACTATAGGTTAACACAACACATAGAGACTCTGTTAACTGTTACTATAGGTTAACACAACACATAGAGACTCTGTCATGTTACTGTTACTATAGGTTAACACAACACATAGAGACTCTGTCATGTTACTGTTACTATAGGTTAACACAACACATAGAGAGGTTACTGTTACTATAGGTTAACACAACACATAGAGACTCTGTCATGTTACTGTTACTATAGGTTAACACAACACACCCAGACTCTGTCATGTTACTGTTACTATAGGTTAACACAACACATAGAGACTCTGTCATGTTACTGTTACTATAGGTTAACACAACACACCCAGACTCTGTCATGTTACTGTTACTATAGGTTAACACAACACATAGAGACTCTGTCATGTTACTGTTACTATAGGTACAACACATAGAGACTCTGTCATGTTACTGTTACTATAGGTTAACACAACACACCCAGACTCTGTCATGTTACTGTTACTATAGGTTAACACAACACATAGAGACTCTGTCATGTTACTGTTACTATAGGTTAACACAACACATAGAGACTCTGTCATGTTACTGTTACTATAGGTTAACACAACACATAGAGACTCTGTCATGTTACTGTTACTATAGGTTAACACAACACATAGAGACTCTGTCATGTTACTGTTACTATAGGTTAACACAACACATAGAGACTCTGTCATGTTACTGTTACTATAGGTTAACACAACACATAGAGACTCTGTCATGTTACTGTTACTATAGGTTAACACAACACACCCAGACTCTGTCATGTTACTGTTACTATAGGTTAACACAACACATAGAGACTCTGTCATGTTACTGTTACTATAGGTTAACACAACACACCCAGACTCTGTCATGTTACTGTTACTATAGGTTAACACAACACATAGAGACTCTGTCATGTTACTGTTACTATAGGTTAACACAACACCCCCAGACTCTGTCATGTTACTGTTACTATAGGTTAACACAACACACCCAGACTCTGTCATGTTACTGTTACTATAGGTTAACACAACACATAGAGACTCTGTCATGTTACTGTTACTATAGGTTAACACAACACCCCCAGACTCTGTCATGTTACTGTTACTATAGGTTAACACAACACACCCAGACTCTGTCATGTTACTGTTACTATAGGTTAACACAACACATAGAGACTCTGTCATGTTACTGTTACTATAGGTTAACACAACACCCCCAGACTCTGTCATGTTACTGTTACTATAGGTTAACACAACACATAGAGACTCTGTCATGTTACTGTTACTGTTATAGGTTAACACAACACATAGAGACTCTGTCATGTTACTGTTACTATAGGTTAACACAACACATAGAGACTCTGTCATGTTACTGTTACTATAGGTTAACACAACACATAGAGACTCTGTCATGTTACTGTTACTATAGGTTAACACAACACATAGAGACTCTGTCATGTTACTGTTACTATAGGTTAACACAACACATAGAGACTCTGTCATGTTACTGTTACTATAGGTTAACACAACACACCCAGACTCTGTCATGTTACTGTTACTATAGGTTAACACAACACATAGAGACTCTGTCATGTTACTGTTACTATAGGTTAACACAACACATAGAGACTCTGTCATGTTACTGTTACTATAGGTTAACACAACACCCCCAGACTCTGTCATGTTACTGTTACTATAGGTTAACACAACACACCCAGACTCTGTCATGTTACTGTTACTATAGGTTAACACAACACATAGAGACTCTGTCATGTTACTGTTACTATAGGTTAACACAACACCCCCAGACTCTGTCATGTTACTGTTACTATAGGTTAACACAACACATAGAGACTCTGTCATGTTACTGTTACTATAGGTTAACACAACACATAGAGACTCTGTCATGTTACTGTTACTATAGGTTAACACAACACATAGAGACTCTGTCATGTTACTGTTACTATAGGTTAACACAACACATAGAGACTCTGTCATGTTACTGTTACTATAGGTTAACACAACACATAGAGACTCTGTCATGTTACTGTTACTATAGGTTAACACAACACATAGAGACTCTGTCATGTTACTGTTACTATAGGTTAACACAACACATAGAGACTCTGTCATGTTACTGTTACATGTTTACTAGAGACTCTGTCATGTTACTGTTACTATAGGTTAACACAACACATAGAGACTCTGTCATGTTACTGTTACTATAGGTTAACACAACACACCCAGACTCTGTCATGTTACTGTTACTATAGGTTAACACAACACATAGAGACTCTGTCATGTTACTGTTACTATAGGTTAACACAACACATAGAGACTCTGTCATGTTACTGTTACTATAGGTTAACACAACACCCCCAGACTCTGTCATGTTACTGTTACTATAGGTTAACACAACACATAGAGACTCTGTCATGTTACTGTTACTATAGGTTAACACAACACATAGAGACTCTGTCATGTTACTGTTACTATAGGTTAACACAACTGTTACATAGAGACTCTGTCATGTTACTGTTACTATAGGTTAACACAACACATAGAGACTCTGTCATGTTACTGTTACTATAGGTTAACACAACACCCCCAGACTCTGTCATGTTACTGTTACTATAGGTTAACACAACACATAGAGACTCTGTCATGTTACTGTTACTATAGGTTAACACAACACACCCAGACTCTGTCATGTTACTGTTACTATAGGTTAACACAACACATAGAGACTCTGTCATGTTACTGTTACTATAGGTTAACACAACACATAGAGACTCTGTCATGTTACTGTTACTATAGGTTAACACAACACATAGAGACTCTGTCATGTTACTGTTACTATAGGTTAACACAACACATAGAGACTCTGTCATGTTACTGTTACTATAGGTTAACACAACACATAGAGACTCTGTCTGTTACTGTTACTATAGGTTAACACAACACCCCAGACTCTGTCATGTTACTGTTACTATAGGTTAACACAACACATAGAGACTCTGTCATGTTACTGTTACTATAGGTTAACACAACACATAGAGACTCTGTCATGTTACTGTTACTATAGGTTAACACAACACATAGAGACTCTGTCATGTTACTGTTACTATAGGTTAACACAACACACCCAGACTATGTCATGTTACTGTTACTATAGGTTAACACAACACATAGAGACTATGTCATGTTACTGTTACTATAGGTTAACACAACACATAGAGACTCTGTCATGTTACTGTTACTATAGGTTAACACAACACATAGAGACTCTGTCATGTTACTGTTACTATAGGTTAACACAACACACCCAGACTCTGTCATGTTACTGTTACTATAGGTTAACACAACACCATAGAGATCAGTTAGACTCTGTCATGTTACTGTTACTATAGGTTAACACAACACATAGAGACTCTGTCATGTTACTGTTACTATAGGTTAACACAACACATAGAGACTCTGTCATGTTACTGTTACTATAGGTTAACACAACACACCCAGACTCTGTCATGTTACTGTTACTATAGGTTAACACAACACATAGAGACTCTGTCATGTTACTGTTACTATAGGTTAACACAACACATAGAGACTCTGTCATGTTACTGTTACTATAGGTTAACACAACACCCCAGACTCTGTCATGTTACTGTTACTATAGGTTAACACAACACATAGAGACTCTGTCATGTTACTGTTACTATAGGTTAACACAACACATAGAGACTCTGTCATGTTACTGTTACTATAGGTTAACACAACACATAGAGACTCTGTCATGTTACTGTTACTATAGGTTAACACAACACATAGAGACTCTGTCATGTTACTGTTACTATAGGTTAACACAACACATAGAGACTCTGTCATGTTACTGTTACTATAGGTTAACACAACACACCCAGACTCTGTCATGTTACTGTTACTATAGGTTAACACAACACATAGAGACTCTGTCATGTTACTGTTACTATAGGTTAACACAACACATAGAGACTCTGTCATGTTACTGTTACTATAGGTTAACACAACACATAGAGACTCTGTCATGTTACTGTTACTATAGGTTAACACAACACATAGAGACTCTGTCATGTTACTGTTACTATAGGTTAACACAACACATAGAGACTCTGTCATGTTACTGTTACTATAGGTTAACACAACACATAGAGACTCTGTCATGTTACTGTTACTATAGGTTAACACAACACATAGAGACTCTGTCATGTTACTGTTACTATAGGTTAACACAACACATAGAGACTCTGTCATGTTACTGTTACTATAGGTTAACACAACACATAGAGACTCTGTCATGTTACTGTTACTATAGGTTAACACAACACATAGAGACTCTGTCATGTTACTGTTACTATAGGTTAACACAACACATAGAGACTCTGTCATGTTACTGTTACTATAGGTTAACACAACACATAGAGACTCTGTCATGTTACTGTTACTATAGGTTAACACAACACCCCCAGACTCTGTCATGTTACTGTTACTATAGGTTAACACAACACAGAGACTCTGTCATGTTACTGTTACTATAGGTTAACACAACACATAGAGACTCTGTCATGTTACTGTTACTATAGGTTAACACAACACACCCAGACTCTGTCATGTTACTGTTACTATAGGTTAACACAACACACCCAGACTCTGTCATGTTACTGTTACTATAGGTTAACACAACACATAGAGACTCTGTCATGTTACTGTTACTATAGGTTAACAACACATGTTACTATAGGTTAACACCCAGACTCTGTCATGTTACTGTTACTATAGGTTAACACAACACCCCAGACTCTGTCATGTTACTGTTACTATAGGTTAACACAACACATAGAGACTCTGTCATGTTACTGTTACTATAGGTTAACACAACACATAGAGACTCTGTCATGTTACTGTTACTACAGGTTAACACAACACATAGAGACTCTGTCATGTTACTGTTACTATAGGTTAACACAACACAGTCCAGACTCTGTCATGTTACTGTTACTATAGGTTAACACAACACATAGAGACTCTGTCATGTTACTGTTACTATAGGTTAACACAACACATAGAGACTCTGTCATGTTACTGTTACTATAGGTTAACACAACACACCCAGACTCTGTCATGTTACTGTTACTATAGGTTAACACAACACATAGAGACTCTGTCATGTTACTGTTACTATAGGTTAACACAACACATAGAGACTCTGTCATGTTACTGTTACTATAGGTTAACACAACACATAGAGACTCTGTCATGTTACTGTTACTATAGGTTAACACAACACACCCAGACTCTGTCATGTTACTGTTACTATAGGTTAACACAACACATAGAGACTCTGTCATGTTACTGTTACTATAGGTTAACACAACACATAGAGACTCTGTCATGTTACTGTTACTATAGGTTAACACAACACATAGAGACTCTGTCATGTTACTGTTACTATAGGTTAACACAACACATAGAGACTCTGTCATGTTACTGTTACTATAGGTTAACACAACACATAGAGACTCTGTCATGTTACTGTTACTATAGGTTAACACAACACATAGAGACTCTGTCATGTTACTGTTACTATAGGTTAACACAACACATAGAGACTCTGTCATGTTACTGTTACTATAGGTTAACACAACACATAGAGACTCTGTCATGTTACTGTTACTATAGGTTAACACAACACCCCAGACTCTGTCATGTTACTGTTACTATAGGTTAACACAACACATAGAGACTATGTCATGTTACTGTTACTATAGGTTAACACAACACATAGAGACTCTGTCATGTTACTGTTACTATAGGTTAACACAACACATTGAGACTCTGTCATGTTACTGTTACTATAGGTTAACACAACACCCCCAGACTCTGTCATGTTACTGTTACTATAGGTTAACACAACACACCCAGACTCTGTCATGTTACTGTTACTATAGGTTAACACAACACATAGAGACTCTGTCATGTTACTGTTACTATAGGTTAACACAACACCCCCAGACTCTGTCATGTTACTGTTACTATAGGTTAACACAACACCCCCAGACTCTGTCATGTTACTGTTACTATAGGTTAACACAACACATAGAGACTCTGTCATGTTACTGTTACTATAGGTTAACACAACCCATAGAGACTCTGTCATGTTACTGTTACTATAGGTTAACACAACCCATAGAGACTCTGTCATGTTACTGTTACTATAGGTTAACACAACACCCCCAGACTCTGTCATGTTACTGTTACTATAGGTTAACACAACACATAGAGACTCTGTCATGTTACTGTTACTATAGGTTAACACAACACATAGAGACTCTCATGTTCATGTTACTGTTACTATAGGTTAACACCCCAGACTCTGTCATGTTACTATAGGTTAACACAACACCCAGAGACTCTGTCATGTTACTGTTACTGTCAGACTCTGTCATGTTACTGTTACTATAGGTTAACACAACACATAGAGACTCTGTCATGTTACTGTTACTATAGGTTAACACAACACATAGAGACTCTGTCATGTTACTGTTACTATAGGTTAACACATGTTACTGTTACAGGTTAACCCAGACTCTGTCATGTTACTGTTACTATAGGTTAAACACAACACATAGAGACTCTGTCATGTTACTGTTACTATAGGTTAACACAACACCCCAGACTCTGTCATGTTACTGTTACTATAGGTTAACACAACACATAGAGACTCTGTCATGTTACTGTTACTATAGGTTAACACAACACATAGAGACTCTGTCATGTTACTGTTACTATAGGTTAACACAACACATAGAGACTCTGTCATGTTACTGTTACTATAGGTTAACACAACACATAGAGACTCTGTCATGTTACTGTTACTATAGGTTAACACAACACACCCAGACTCTGTCATGTTACTGTTACTATAGGTTAACACAACACATAGAGACTCTGTCATGTTACTGTTACTATAGGTTAACACAACACATAGAGACTCTGTCATGTTACTGTTACTATAGGTTAACACAACACATAGAGACTCTGTCATGTTACTGTTACTATAGGTTAACACAACACACCCAGACTCTGTCATGTTACTGTTACTATAGGTTAACACAACACACCCAGACTCTGTCATGTTACTGTTACTATAGGTTAACACAACACATAGAGACTCTGTCATGTTACTGTTACTATAGGTTAACACAACAACACTCTGTCATGTTACTGTTACTATAGTTAACACAACACAGACTCTGTCATGTTACTGTTACTATAGGTTAACACAACACATAGAGACTCTGTCATGTTACTGTTACTATAGGTTAACACAACACATAGAGACTCTGTCATGTTACTGTTACTATAGGTTAACACAACACATAGAGACTCTGTCATGTTACTGTTACTATAGGTTAACACAACACATAGAGACTCTGTCATGTTACTGTTACTATAGGTTAACACAACACATAGAGACTCTGTCATGTTACTGTTACTATAGGTTAACACAACACATAGAGACTCTGTTACTATAGAGACTCTGTCATGTTACTGTTACTATAGGTTATGACTCTGTCATGTTACTGTTACTATAGGTTAACACAACACACACCCAGACTCTGTCATGTTACTGTTACTATAGGTTAACACAACACATAGAGACTCTGTCATGTTACTGTTACTATAGGTTAACACAACACATAGAGACTCTGTCATGTTACTGTTACTATAGGTTAACACAACACATAGAGACTCTGTCATGTTACTGTTACTATAGGTTAACACAACACATAGAGACTCTGTCATGTTACTGTTACTATAGGTTAACACAACACATAGAGACTCTGTCATGTTACTGTTACTATAGGTTAACACAACACACCCAGACTCTGTCATGTTACTGTTACTATAGGTTAACACAACACATAGAGACTCTGTCATGTTACTGTTACTATAGGTTAACACAACACATAGAGACTCTGTCATGTTACTGTTACTATAGGTTAACACAACACACCCAGACTCTGTCATGTTACTGTTACTATAGGTTAACACAACACATAGAGACTCTGTCATGTTCATGTTTCTGTTACTATAGGTTAACACAACACATAGAGACTCTGTCATGTTACTGTTACTATAGGTTAACACAACACCCCCAGACTCTGTCATGTTACTGTTACTATAGGTTAACACAACACATAGAGACTCTGTCATGTTACTGTTACTATAGGTTAACACAACACATAGAGACTCTGTCATGTTACTGTTACTATAGGTTAACACAACACATAGAGACTCTGTCATGTTACTGTTACTATAGGTTAACACAACACCATAGAGACTCTGTCATGTTACTGTTACTATAGGTTAACACAACACATAGAGACTCTGTCATGTTACTGTTACTATAGGTTAACACAACACATAGAGACTCTGTCATGTTACTGTTACTATAGGTTAACACAACACATAGAGACTCTGTCATGTTACTGTTACTATAGGTTAACACAACACCCCCAGACTCTGTCATGTTACTGTTACTATAGGTTAAACAACAAGACTCTGTCATGTTACTGTTATAGTTAACACAACACACCCAGACTCTGTCATGTTACTGACTCTGTCATGTTACTGTTACTATAGGTTAACACAACACATAGAGACTCTGTCATGTTACTGTTACTATAGGTTAACACAACACACCCAGACTCTGTCATGTTACTGTTACTATAGGTTAACACAACACATAGAGACTCTGTCATGTTACTGTTACTATAGGTTAACACAACACACCCAGACTCTGTCATGTTACTGTTACTATAGGTTAACACAACACATAGAGACTCTGTCATGTTACTGTTACTATAGGTTAACACAACACATAGAGACTCTGTCATGTTACTGTTACTATAGGTTAACACAACACATAGAGACTCTGTCATGTTACTGTTACTATAGGTTAACACAACACATAGAGACTCTGTCATGTTACTGTTACTATAGGTTAACACAACACATAGAGACTCTGTCATGTTACTGTTACTATAGGTTAACACAACACATAGAGACTCTGTCATGTTACTGTTACTATAGGTTAACACAACACATAGAGACTCTGTCATGTTACTGTTACTATAGGTTAACACAACACATAGAGACTCTGTCATGTTACTGTTACTATAGGTTAACACAACACACCTGAGACTCTGTCATGTTACTGTTACTATAGGTTAACACAACACATAGAGACTCTGTCATGTTACTGTTACTATAGGTTAACACAACACATAGAGACTCTGTCATGTTACTGTTACTATAGGTTAACACAACACATAGAGACTCTGTCATGTTACTGTTACTATAGGTTAACACAACACATAGAGACTCTGTCATGTTACTGTTACTATAGGTTAACACAACACATAGAGACTCTGTCATGTTACTGTTACTATAGGTTAACACAACACATAGAGACTCTGTCATGTTACTGTTACTATAGGTTAACACAACACATAGAGACTCTGTCATGTTACTGTTACTATAGGTTAACACAACACACCCAGACTCTGTCATGTTACTGTTACTATAGGTTAACACAACACATAGAGACTCTGTCATGTTACTGTTACTATAGGTTAACACAACACACCCAGACTCTGTCATGTTACTGTTACTATAGGTTACAACACAACTGTCATGTTAGACTATGTCATGTTACTGTTACTATAGGTTAACACAACACATAGAGACTCTGTCATGTTACTGTTACTATAGGTTAACACAACACATAGAGACTCTGTCATGTTACTGTTACTATAGGTTAACACAACACATAGACTCTGTCATGTTACTGTTACTATAGGTTAACACAACACATAGAGACTCTGTCATGTTACTGTTACTATAGGTTAACACAACACATAGAGACTCTGTCATGTTACTGTTACTATAGGTTAACACAACACATAGAGACTCTGTCATGTTACTGTTACTATAGGTTAACACAACACCCCAGACTCTGTCATGTTACTGTTACTATAGGTTAACACAACACCCCCAGACTCTGTCATGTTACTGTTACTATAGGTTGTTACTAGAGACTCTGTCATGTTACTGTTACTATAGGTTAACACAACACACATAGAGACTCTGTCATGTTACTGTTACTATAGGTTAACACAACACATAGAGACTCTGTCATGTTACTGTTACTATAGGTTAACACAACACATAGAGACTCTGTCATGTTACTGTTACTATAGGTTAACACAACACAACTCTGTCATGTTACTGTTACTATAGGTTAACACAACAGACTCTGTCATGTTACTGTTACTATAGGTTAACACAACACATACATAGAGACTCTGTCATGTTACTGTTACTATAGGTTAACACAACACATAGAGACTCTGTCATGTTACTGTTACTATAGGTTAACACAACACATAGAGACTCTGTCATGTTACTGTTACTATAGGAGACTCTGTCATGTTACTGTTACTATAGGTTAACACAACACATAGAGACTCTGTCATGTTACTGTTACTATAGGTTAACACAACACACCCAGACTCTGTCATGTTACTGTTACTATAGGTTAACACAACACATAGAGACTCTGTCATGTTACTGTTACTATAGGTTAACACAACACATAGAGACTCTGTCATGTTACTGTTACTATAGGTTAACACAACACATAGAGACTCTGTCATGTTACTGTTACTATAGGTTAACACAAACATTGAGACTCTGTCATGTACTGTTAGACTCTGTTAACACAACACATAGAGACTCTGTCATGTTACTGTTACTATAGGTTAACACAACACATAGAGACTCTGTCATGTTACTGTTACTATAGGTTAACACAACACACCCAGACTCTGTCATGTTACTGTTACTATAGGTTAACACAACACATAGAGACTCTGTCATGTTACTGTTACTATAGGTTAACACAACACACCCAGACTCTGTCATGTTACTGTTACTATAGGTTAACACAACACATAGAGACTCTGTCATGTTACTGTTACTATAGGTTAACACAACACTGTTACCCAGACTCTGTCATGTTACTGTTACTATAGGTTAACACAACACACCTGTCAGACTGTTCTGTCATGTTACTGTTACTATAGGTTAACACAACACATAGAGACTCTGTCATGTTACTGTTACTATAGGTTAACACAACACCCCAGACTCTGTCATGTTACTGTTACTATAGGTTAACACAACACATAGAGACTCTGTCATGTTACTGTTACTATAGGTTAACACAACACATAGAGACTCTGTCATGTTACTGTTACTATAGGTTAACACAACAGACTCTGTCATGTTACTGTTACTATAGGTTAACACAACAGAGACTCTGTCAGACTCTGTCATGTTACTGTTACTATAGGTTAACACAACACATAGAGACTCTGTCATGTTACTGTTACTATAGGTTAACACAACACATAGAGACTCTGTCATGTTACTGTTACTATAGGTTAACACAACACACCCAGACTCTGTCATGTTACTGTTACTATAGGTTAACACAACACACCCAGACTCTGTCATGTTACTGTTACTATAGGTTAACACAACACATAGAGACTCTGTCATGTTACTGTTACTATAGGTTAACACAACACATAGAGACTCTGTCATGTTACTGTTACTATAGGTTAACACAACACCCCCAGACTCTGTCATGTTACTGTTACTATAGGTTAACACAACACATAGAGACTCTGTCATGTTACTGTTACTATAGGTTAACACAACACATAGAGACTCTGTCATGTTACTGTTACTATAGGTTAACACAAACCCCAGACTCTGTCAGACTACTGTTATAGGTTAACACAACAGACTCTGTCATGTTACTGTTACTATAGGTTAACACAACACATAGAGACTCTGTCATGTTACTGTTACTATAGGTTAACACAACACATAGAGACTCTGTCATGTTACTGTTACTATAGGTTAACACAACACACCCAGACTCTGTCATGTTACTGTTACTATAGGTTAACACAACACATAGAGACTCTGTCATGTTACTGTTACTATAGGTTAACACAACACATAGAGACTCTGTCATGTTACTGTTACTATAGGTTAACACAACACATAGAGACTCTGTCATGTTACTGTTACTATAGGTTAACACAACACATAGAGACTCTGTCATGTTACTGTTACTATAGGTTAACACAGACTCTGTCATGTTACTGTTACTATAGGTTAACACAACACACCCAGACTCTGTCATGTTACTGTTACTATAGGTTAACACAACACATAGAGACTCTGTCATGTTACTGTTACTATAGGTTAACACAACACACCCAGACTCTGTCATGTTACTGTTACTATAGGTTAACACAACACATAGAGACTCTGTCATGTTACTGTTACTATAGGTTAACACAACACATAGAGACTCTGTCATGTTACTGTTACTATAGGTTAACACAACACACCCAGACTCTGTCATGTTACTGTTACTATAGGTTAACACAACACATAGAGACTCTGTCATGTTACTGTTACTATAGGTTAACACAACACACCCAGACTCTGTCATGTTACTGTTACTATAGGTTAACACAACACACCCAGACTCTGTCATGTTACTGTTACTATAGGTTAACACAACACATAAAACAGAGACTCTGTCATGTTACTGTTACTGTTACTATAGGTTATGTTACTGTTACTATAGGTTAACACAACACATAGAGACTCTGTCATGTTACTGTTACTATAGGTTAACACAACACATAGAGACTCTGTCATGTTACTGTTACTATAGGTTAACACAACACACCCAGACTCTGTCATGTTACTGTTACTATAGGTTAACACAACACAGACTCTGTCACTGTTACTATAGGTTAACACAACATAGAGACTCTGTCATGTTACTGTTACTATAGGTTAACACAACACATAGAGACTCTGTCATGTTACTGTTACTATAGGTTAACACAACACACCCAGACTCTGTCATGTTACTGTTACTATAGGTTAACACAACACATAGAGACTCTGTCATGTTACTGTTACTATAGGTTAACACAACACCCCAGACTCTGTCATGTTACTGTTACTATAGGTTAATGGTTTTAACACATAGAGACTCTGTCATGTTACTGTTACTATAGGTTAACACAACACATAGAGACTCTGTCATGTTACTGTTACTATAGGTTAACACAACACATAGAGACTCTGTCATGTTACTGTTACTATAGGTTAACACAACACATAGGTTAGAGACTCTGTCATGTTACTGTTACTATAGGTTAACACAACACATAGAGACTCTGTCATGTTACTGTTACTATAGGTTAACACAACACCCCCAGACTCTGTCATGTTACTGTTACTATAGGTTAACACAACACATAGAGACTCTGTCATGTTACTGTTACTATAGGTTAACACAACACACCCAGACTCTGTCATGTTACTGTTACTATAGGTTAACACAACACATAGAGACTCTGTCATGTTACTGTTACTATAGGTTAACACAACACATAGAGACTCTGTCATGTTACTGTTACTATAGGTTAACACAACACCCAGACTCTGTCATGTTACTGTTACTATAGGTTAACACAACACACCCAGACTCTGTCATGTTACTGTTACTATAGGTTAACACAACACATAGAGACTCTGTCATGTTACTGTTACTATAGGTTAACACAACACACCCAGACTCTGTCATGTTACTGTTACTATGGTGAGTTATAGGTTATGTTACTGTTACTATAGGTTAACACAACCTACATAGAGACTCTGTCATGTTACTGTTACTATAGGTTAACACAACACATAGAGACTCTGTCATGTTACTGTTACTATAGGTTAACACAACACCCCCAGACTGTCATGTTACTGTTACTATAGGTTAACACAACACATCAGACTCTGTCATGTTACTGTTACTAGGTTAACACAACACATAGAGACTCTGTCATGTTACTGTTACTATAGGTTAACACAACACACCCAGACTCTGTCATGTTACTGTTACTATAGGTTATAGAGACACAACACATAGAGACTCTGTCAGACTAGAGACTGTTACTGTTACTATAGGTTAACACAACACCCAGACTCTGTCATGTTACTGTTACTATAGGTTAACACAACACATAGAGACTCTGTCATGTTACTGTTACTATAGGTTAACACAACACATAGAGACTCTGTCATGTTACTGTTACTATAGGTTAACACAACACATAGAGACTCTGTCATGTTACTGTTACTATAGGTTAACACAACACACCCAGACTCTGTCATGTTACTGTTACTATAGGTTAACACAACACACCCAGACTCTGTCATGTTACTGTTACTATAGGTTAACACAACACACACACAGATTTTTGTTTTTGTGAAATTTCAGGCCTTTTTGGGGAGTAAAAAACCCTAACCTAACCCTAAACTTAACCCTAACCTAACCCTAAACTTAACCCTAACCTAACCCTAAACTTAACCCTAACCTAACCCTAAACTTAACCCTAACCTAACCCTAAACTTAACCCTAACCCTAACCCTAAACTTAACCCTAACCCTAACCCAAACCTTAAAACTTGTCAGGACATTCGGGTGAATTGTTAGGTTATTGGGGTCCTGATAAGGTAGGAAAAACCCCCCCCCCCCCCCCCACACACACACACACACCCACCCACACACCGCGGCCTACACAGCCAATCCTGAATTCTGTGGTCACATGTTCGGTGTGTTATTCTTTCTCAGGGTGACTTTGTCAAGGCTCACTGGGGCCAGGGATACACAATCAGGTCCAGAGTTTATATTTAACCAAGCTATCAGGGGGAACACACGGAGAAACACAGTCACACACACGCACACACACATACATGCACACACACAACGAAGAATACACAGAAGTGGGTTTATAATGTGTCTACAGAGAAATATCAGAAAGTGATTGAGTAAATGGTTGAGAAAGAGAGAGCTACAGAGAAAGAAAACAGAGCGGAGAGAGAAGAGAGAGAGTGAAGAGGAAGATGAGATAGAGAGAGAGAAGAGAGAGAGTGAAGAGGAAGATGAGATAGAGAGAGAGAAGAGAGAGCATGAGAGGACAGAGAGAGAGAATCAATTACATTGCCCTTCATGGTTGTGAGGTCTAGGGGTCCGCTCATCAACCAAGAATTCACAAAATGGGACAAACACCAAATTGAGAGCGATTCCCAAACCTTCCATAACAAAGCCATCACCTACAGAGAGATGAACCTGGAGAAGAGGATCAAGCTGGTCCTGGGGGCTCTGTTCACAAACATTAACACACCCCACGGAGCCCTGGACAGCAACACAATTAGACCCAACCAAATCATGAGAAAACTAAAAGATAATTACTTGACACGTTGGAAAGAATTAACAAAAAAACAGAGTAAACTAGAATGCTATTTGGCCCTAAACAGAGAATACACAGTGGCAGAATACCTGACCACTATGACTGACACAAACTGAAGGAAAGCTTTGACTATGTACAGATTCAGTGAGCATAGCCTTGGCATTGACAAAGGCCACCGTATGCAGACCTGGCTCTCAAGAGAAGACAGGCTATGTGCACACTGCCCACAAAATGAGGTGGAAACTGAGCTGCACTTCCTAACCTCCTGCCAAATGTATGACTATATTAGAGGCACAGTGTGCCATCACAACAGCAAGATTTGTGACCTGTTGCCACAAGAAAAGGGCAACCAGTGAAGAACGAACACCATTGTAAATACAACCCATTTTTATGTTGATTTATTTTCGCTTTTGTACTTGAACTAGAGAGAGAGAAAGAGAGAGAGAGAGAGAGAGAGAGAGAGAGAGAGAGAGAGAGAGAGAGAGAGAGCTGGCCCTGTCCCATAATCATCACCAGAGTTGTGGACTCGAGTCATAAATTTGCTGACTTTAGACTCAACTTGATAGAAAATAAAATAACTTTGAGACTTGACTTGGACTTGGTGCCTCAAGACTCGGGACTCGACTTTGACTTGAGACCGATGACTTGAAATTATCTGACCAGGTTTCGTAACTTTTTGTGGCACAGTCTTGGTGGATTACACTCCACGCAGCCAGAGACAGTAACCACAGCATGTGTCGTAAGACTCATCACTAGTTAACACACCAACAGTCATAATTATGGCTAAACCCTGTCCAATTCTACAATTCCTCCTGTTAAAATAACCTTAACCTTAACCCTAACCTTAACCACACTGCTAACCTTAACCCTAACCTTAACCACACTGCCAACCTTAACCCTAACCGTAACCACACGGCTAACCTTATGCCTAACCCTAACCTTAACCACACTGCTAACCTTATGCCTAACCCTAACCTTAACCACACGGCTAACCTTATGCCTAACCCTAACCTTAACCACACGGTTAACCTTATGCCTACCCCTAACCTTAACCACAAGGCTAACCTTATGCCTAACCCTAACCTTAACCACACGGCTAACCTTATGCCTAACCCTAACCACACGGCTAACCTTATGCCTAACCCTAACCTTAACCACACGGCTAACCTTATGCCTAACCCTAACCTTAAATTAAGTTGATTTTTTCCCAAATGTTTCTGTTGCTGCCAGTTTTGATGTTGTGACAGTGGAATCTGAGTTTATTGCTGTTATCTAGTGGAAACCCTGTCCCATAGAAGTTATTGAGGGGGAGGAGTTTCAGTACTTCCTCAGTGGTCAGAGTCATGCTGCCCCTGACATACACACAGTCTCTTCTCACAAACATACGCTGTTCTCACACACTGTCACACACTCTTTCTCACACACTGTCACACACTCTTTCTCACACACTGTCACACACTCTCTCACGGCTGAAATCACAGCTGTCCGTTGCTCTATCCAAACACGGGAACAGGGACAGGAGCAGAGTGACTGGGCTTTAGCCTGGCGGATGGGGAAGTTTCCCTCACTGGGCAGTGAACAGACTGAGGACACACTGGGACTACTATACTGGACTACTGTACCACTACCACCCTCATGAGGAATGAAGTGACAGGAGAGAACAGACAGCAGGACAGAGGTGACACACTCTTCTCTCTAACTATCTGTCTGTATTCATTGAGTATGTTTGAGTTCCACTTTGTCTTGAACTTATGCTGTGTGTGTGTTAGTCCTACTCTCTCTCAATTCAACTTCATTCAGTTCAAAGGGCTTTATTGGCACGGGAAACATGTTTACATTGCCAAGCAAGTGAAATAGGTAATAAACAGTGAAATAAATAATAAAAAATGAACAGTAAACATTACACTCACAAAAGTTCCTAAGGAATAGAGACATTTCAAATGTCATATTATGGCTTCATACAATTACAGTGGTCTCTCTCTCTCTCTCTCTCTGTCTGTCTCTCTCTCTCTCTCTCTGTCTCTCTCTCTCTCTCTCCTTCCCATCTGAGAACATAGCAAATAAAAGAGATCAATGGATAATGTGTGATCGTTAGACTATGATTTGCAGTAGATAAGTGTGTGTGTTTCTCTGTGTTAGCCACTATACTGTAGTGAGGGGATCTCTCAGCTGTAGTTCAGTCACAGGCACACAGGCGTGTGTTGTTCCAGGGGGTTAGGCTAAACATAGAGCCCCCTGTCTGTCTCATGTTACCCCTGTCCCTCACTTACATTCATTTCACACACGCTTACCCCACAGCCTTACAGTTGAACCCATAGCCCAGCTATATAGGTTTGAGGTTTATGAAGGTTCTTAGGCTTCATATTGGCATCAAAAGTTCTGTAACAATGATATTCTATTGATCTCGAATCCCAATTAGAATAATGGTGCTAACATGGAGGGCAGTTTAAAATAAATCTGTTTCAGTTTTTCTGACTCTGCTCTTCTCCATTGCTCCTCATTGACATCCATGAACTGTTATTAACCTCTTGAGTAGTTTAGAATGTTTACCGTTCTGCTGGCAGCAACGTTCCATTACAGAATGCCACGGAATGAGAATGAGTTAGTATGTCATTGTGATGTCATCAAATTGAATGTATTAGAACATTCCGCAAGGTACGGAAACACCTTACATAAATTCCGAAGCATTTCTGCAAACATATCTTTGAATGTAACAACGTCTAGCTAGATCAACAGCAGCCAAGGTGTCTGGAGGGCATTGTGACTTAGTCTGCATTAGAATCAGATGATTGATTTGTTCTATTAAAATCCCCAGCACAGCATGATCCAGTCTGTGACATGATGATGCAGATATGGGTATAAATCCTCTGTTGGACAACAGTTTGTCATTTCAACATGCTTTGCTCCATCCTGTGTAATGAGGAGCTCAGGAGCCTGCCTTCCAGGGGCCTCTCTATTCCCTATAGTGTAGTGCACTACTTTTGGTCAGGGCCGATAGGGCTTTTGACCAGATAGAGCTCTGGTCTAAAGTAGTGCACTACATAGGGAATTGGGTACCATTTGGGAGTCAACCTGCTCTATTAGATTTCTCTGTAATGTGTCTGTCGGTGTCTGGAAACAGAGTGTTGTTTCTCCTGTAAAGAGCCTCAGGCTGTTTACAGCTGTCTGACTCACAAGACACACTGATTCAATCAGGACATGGCCTTCGTCCTAAATGGCACCTTATTCCCTATATAGTGCACTACTTTTGACCAGGACCCATAAGGTCCTGGGAATAGGGAGCTGTTTGGGACTCAACCGTGGATGCCTCAATGGAGTGACCGGTGTTGTTTCTAGAGAAGGAGCATCTTCATCCTTGTTTTCTTCACTTTAGCATGGAAATACTGGATGACAGAGAGAGGGAGAGAGAAGTGGAAAGTAGTTCATGAGGGTTTGATTAGTTATGCCCTACCTACCCCATTCCTTTCCCTGCACTGTTAAAATAGAGAGACTCAAAACACCATCATTGTGTACTGAAACCATGAAAAGTAGTGCACCTAAGCTGTCTTTGAATGTAAACCCCAATGTGTGTTGACACATACAGTAGAATGTGGTTTAAAACAGAGTAGAAGTACTCTGAAACAGTACTGTGGCAGACATTTGAATGAATCACAAGGAACACTGGTAACATTTTAAGAGAGAGTTGCGAACTTGTGAAAACACCTTTTGAGGGTTTCGGATCATGTAAAAGGCAACATCAAATCACACAAATTATTTTTCAGACTGTCTCTGTCATACATTCATTTCCAGTGACACATGTTTATAAATGTATTGAGATTAATAGACAGAGCTGTCATATTCGTCCACAGTTTGCTGAAATATGTTCAAATGTTAAAGAGGACACTGGAAATTGAATACTTTTCCTAGGGTAGGCAATGGCAGTAATTAATACTACATCTGCCAGGCTCATTGTGAGGTTATAAATTATGTTACTTTCAAAATGTTTAGGGTTAAGTAAGGTAACATATAGCAGAGATAACATGTTCAACTTATAGCAGAGATAACATGTTCAACTTATAGCTGAGATAACACATCCAACTTATAGCAGAGATAACATGTCCAACTTATAGCAGAGATAACATGTTCAACTTATAGCAGAGATAACATGTCCAACTTATAGCTGAGATAACATGTTCAACTTATAGCTGAGATAACACATCCAACTTATAGCAGAGATAACATGTTCAACTTATAGCTGAGATAACACATCCAACTTATAGCAGAGATAACATGTTCAACTTATAGCAGAGATAACATGTCCAACTTATAGCTGAGATAACATGTCCAACTTATAGCAGAGATAACATGTTCAACTTATAGCTGAGATAACATGTTCAACTTATAGCAGAGATAACATGTTCAACTTATAGCAGAGATAACATGTCCAACTTATAGCCGAGATAACATGTTCAACTTATAGCAGAGATAACATGTTCAACTTATAGCTGAGATAACATGTCCAACTTATAGCCGAGATAACATGTCCAACTTATAGCCGAGATAACATTTACAGCATAAAGCTGGTATGTGCGTGACAATATGAATTTGAACCCGGGTCTCCTGCTTGTCAAAACACTGCCCAAAACACTGCCAGTTGTGATGAACCACCCTTGTTACACTGAGCACATGGGGCCCTATTCAGACTTGTGATATACAGACTTAACATGGACTTGAGTCAATAAAACAAGGTCAGAACGTGACAACAAGAGAAGGGAATAAACAACAAGAGAAGGGAATAAACAACAAGAGAAGGGAATAAACAACAAGAGAAGGGAATAAACAACAAGAGAAGGGAATAAACAACAAGAGAAGGGAAAAAACAACAAGAGAAGGGAATAAACAACAAGAGAAGAGAATAAACAATAAGAAAAGGGAATAAACAACAAGAGAAGGGAATAAACAACAAGAGAAGGAAATAAACAACAAGAGAAGGGAAAAACAATAAGAGAAGGGAATAAACAACAAGAGAAGGGAATAAACAACAAGAGAAGGGAATAAACAACAAGAGAAGGGAATAAACAACAAGAGAAGGGAATAAACAACAAGAGAAGGGAATAAACAATAAGAGAAGAGAATAAATAACAAGAGAAGGGAATAAACAACAAGAGAAGGGAATAATCAACAAGAGAAGGGAATAAACAATATGAGAAGGGAATAAACAACAAGAAAAGGGAATAAACAACAAGAAAATGGAATAAACAACAAGAAAAGGGAATAAACAACAAGAGAAGGGAATAAACAACAAGAGAAGGGAATAAACAACAAGAAAAGGGAATAAACAACAAGAGAAGGAATAAACAACAAGAGAAGGGAATAAACAACAAGAGAAGGGAATAAACAACAAGAGAAGGGAATAAACAACAAGAGAAGGGAATAAACAACAAGAGAAGGGAATAAACAACAAGAGAAGGGAATAAACAACAAGAGAAGGGAATAAACAATATGAGAAGGGAATAAACAATAAGAGAAGTGAATCTCATTTACAGCAATTGGAAATACGAAACATCAAATTGTTTTTTTAAACCTTTCTGTTAGTGCTCCCTGTCCCTGGCATGGTGTGGCACAACTCTTGATTAAGTAGAGTTACAACACACCATGTCATGTTTCAAAACATCTCAGGATGATGTTTCAATACCCTAAGTTTGTGCCAGCTTAGTTGCCACTAGCTTTGTGTTTCAAAGCGTTTCCTTTGAACAGTGTAGCATCCTCCCACAATGTGTAGCACTCAAGCTTTCAGCCAATCAGAACTCCCCATCTGATCCCAATCCCTGACCCTATGGGCGGGTATTCACGATGCGTCTGAGTAGTAGAGCTGATCTAGGATCAGGTTCCCCCTGTCTATAAAATCGTATTCATTATGATTTGAAAGACTAAACTGATCCCCAGTCAGCACTCCTAGATCAGCACCGCTTTGTGAATACGAGCCCTGGTCACTATGGTGACCTTGCAGAGAGTAGGATGGTGTTTCCCCTGATCTTGGGAAAGGTTTGTTTTGTGTTGTCCCCTCTACTGGTTATGAGTGGGGGAGGGTAAGCTGATCTTAGACCTGTGCCCAGTAACCTCTTGTAAAGTGACCTTGTAGCCTGCTGCACTCTGCTGGCATTCTCTTACAGTTGGTCAGCACTACTCTGTCTCAGCAGCACAAACAGTGGGGTCTCTCACACACACATTCTCTCTCAAAAACCACCCCACTCACACATGCCATCAGAAAAGAGTGCTTTGTGTATTCACAGACTGGGCAGCAGCTAGAGAGAGAGAGAGAGAGAGAGAGAGAGAGGAGAGAGAGAGAGAGAGAGAGAGAGATGTGTGGGTACAGGAAGAAGCTCTAAAGAGAGTTAACTGGAGAGAGAACGAAAGTGACAGATCAGACATCCAACACAGGAGAGAGAGAGAAATCAGAAAAAGAGAAAGTGAGAAAGATAGATCAGAGCAGGAAAGAGAGAGAGAGAGATCAGAAAGAGAGAGATAGATCAGAGCAGGAGAGAAAAAGAGAGCTGTCTCTGAGGACAGACAGAGCCAGACCACCAGACAGTCAGTCTGAATGCTTAGTAGCTGAGAGCTGTGCTGAGAGCTGCGGCTGTTGGCAGCATTGATTTCTGGGAGCTGTAAGCTGCTGGTACACATGGCGTGGTGCTGTTGCACTCCTCTCCGGGCCTCCTCGTCCTCCTGCTGCTCTCCGCTTCTCAAACACTGCCCTCTCTTCCCAGGTTGGTTCCACTTCACACTGCCGTCTGTACCCACAGCCTGTAGCTGAGGCTAGTAGGTCACTGACATGAGAAGACAGAGAGCAGTATCTCACTCGTTCAGACAGATACTGCTGCTGTAGGTATATCTATATGATATGGGTAACAGGCTATCCCATGAAGGTATAGTATAGTACAGGGCATGGTGTGTCAGTGTGACGCTGTGTTAGGTGGTGTTTGATTGTGCTTGTTGTGTGTACTGTAGTTGCAGTCCTGTCTGTCATATTGTTACTAAACTGTACAGTTTGTTGTGTTCTGTGTCTCAGTGCAGCATAACGGACCAGTCAATCATTGTGTATTGTATTGTCTTTATGCTTGGTCCTGTGTAGAGAGTCTCTCTGCTATGTTGGGTAATATTACCAGTATTACGACAAGGTCATAAAGCATGAAGACAATTTTGACATTGACTGTCAGCTGTGGCTTACCAATACGGTTTTGTATACAATACACAAAGGCTTACCACTGTTTTGTTCCATTTACAGGGCATGCTTGTCCTTGTCTGAGTGTGTTCTAGTCTGAATGTTCTCTCGTCTTGCTGAGCTGATGTCTCATGGGTAACGCTCAGTGATGTGTGGGGTTTTGGGCTGATGATGTCAGTGCAGATGTTTGTCTCTGGGTCATTGTGTGACCTCTCTGCTTCTTGCCATTGTGTTTCCCATCCCCTGTCAACCCTTACTACAGCTTTTCCCAATCCTGGTCCCTGGACCCCAGGGGGTGCACGTTTTGGATTTTACCCTAGCACCACACATCTACATCTAATAATCAACTCATCATCAAGCTTTGATTATTTGAACCAGGTGTGTAGTGCTAGTATCTGTCTCTAGATCAGGGTGATCAGGGTGGCTGGTAAGGCCATATTGCTAGTATCTGTCTCTAGATCAGGGTGGCTGGTAGCCATAGTGCTAGTATCTGTCTCTAGATCAGGGTGATCAGGGTGGCTGGTAAGGCCATAGTGCTAGTATTTGTCTCTAGATCAGGGTGGCTGGTAAGGCCATACTAGTATCTGTCTCTCGATCAGGGTGGCTGGTAAGGCCATAGTGCTAGTATCTGTCTCTAGATCAGGGTGATCAGGGTGGCTGGTAAGGCCATAGTGCTAGTATCTGTCTCTAGATCAGGGTGGCTGGTAAGGCCATACTGCTAGTATCTGTCTCTAGATCAGGGCGGCTGGTAAGGCCATAGTGCTAGTATCTGTCTCTAGATCAGGGTGGCTGGTAAGGCCATAGTGCTAGTATCTGTCTCTAGATCAGGGTGGCTGGTAAGGCCATAGTGCTAGTATCTGTCTCTAGATCAGGGTGGCTGGTAAGGCCATACTGCTAGTATCTGTCTCTAGATCAGGGTGATCAGGGTGGCTGGTAAGGCCATACTGCTAGTATCTGTCTCTAGATCAGGGTGGCTGGTAAGGCCATACTAGTATCTCTCTCTAGATCAGGGTGGCTGGTAAGGCCATACTGCTAGTATCTGTCTCTAGATCAGGGTGGCTGGTAAGGCCATACTGCTAGTATCTGTCTCTAGATCAGGGTGGCTGGTAAGGCCATACTAGTATCTGTCTCTAGATCAGGGCGGCTGGTAAGGCCATAGTGCTAGTATCTGTCTCTAGATCAGGGTGGCTGGTAAGGCCATACTGCTAGTATCTGTCTCTAGATCAGGGTGGCTGGTAAGGCCATACTAGTATCTGTCTCTAGATCAGGGTGGCTGGTAAGGCAATACTAGTATCTGTCTCTAGATCAGGGTGGCTGGTAAGGCCATAGTGCTAGTATTTGTCTCTAGATCAGGGTGATCAGGGTGGCTGGTAAGGCCATACTAGTATCTGTCTCTAGATCAGGGTGGCTGGTAAGGCCATAGTGCTAGTATCTGTCTCTAGATCAGGGTGGCTGGTAAGGCCATACTGCTATGGCAAAAACAAACATTTGCAACCCTTGGGCTCCCCAGGACCAGGATTGGGAAGCGCTGTCTTTCGATGTCTGATGGCTAGCTGCTTTTCTTGTAATGTGTCTGTTCACTATTTGCTGTTTGACCTGTTTGTGATACAACATTTTCAACCAACACAATTTTCCTTCAGGACTAGTAAATGTGTCCTTCCTGGTATCCTTCCCCTAATCAGAGTATTGATGGCGATATAAGGAGAGGAATCCACTTTAGACTATTGACATGCACCCCTTGATGATGTTTACTACTTTGTGTTACACTATTCTCCTTCCCCCTCCCAGACATTTACAGATGTGTGTTAGACTAATCTCCTGGATAGGTATTTTATCAGCTAACCACATCATATTCTATAGCAATCTGGTGCCCGAAGGTACAGTCGATGACATGGTGTGCAACCATTGGTTGATGCATGCAACGTCTGATCAGGGGAAAGCAACCATTTACTGATGTGTGTCACACTTATCTCCTTCCCCCCTCCCAGACATCTCCCCTGCTGAGCTGGATGCACTATGGAGGGAACCACCGTACACGCTAGCGGGAACCAATGGTCACTTCACAGGAAATGATGTTAGGAATCGAGGTAGAGTACAGTAAAAAAGCCTTCGAGGACCTTCACAAAACATCCAGCTGATTCTGTCGCAATTATGTTCCTCCTTCCCATGTCCTGCATGAGTTATATTGCCCAGACTAATTTGGAGTTTGAATGTTTCTGGAGTTGTACTGTAGCAAACAATGAAACATTGTATTACGCTGTAGCCTAAACAACATAACAGTGGTGATTTAAGCGGGAGGATTCTTTCAGGCTGTTTGCGAGGATTCTTTCAGGCTGTTTGGGAGGATTCTTTCAGGCTGTTTGGGAGGATTCTTTCAGGCTGTTGGGGAGTATTCTTTCAGGCTGTTTGGGAAGATTCTTTCAGGCTGTTTGGGAGTATTCTTTCAGGCTGTTTGGGAGTATTCTTTCAGGCTGTTTGGGAGTATTCTTTCAGGCTGTTTGGGAGTATTCTTTCAGGCTGTTTGGGAAGATTATTTCAGGCTGTTTGGGAGTATTCTTTCAGGCTGTTTGGGAGGATTCTTTCAGGCTGTTTGGGAGTATTCTTTCAGGCTGTTTGGGAGTATTCTTTCAGGCTGTTTGGGAGTATTCTTTCAGGCTGTTTGGGAGTATTCTTTCAGGCTGTTTGGGAGGATTCTTTCAGGCTGTTTGGGAGTATTCTTTCAGGCTGTTTGGGAGGATTCTTTCAGGCTGTTTGGGAGTATTCTTTCAGGCTGTTTGGGAGGATTCTTTCAGGCTGTTTGGGAGGATTCTTTCAGGCTGTTTGGGAGGATTCTTTCAGGCTGTTTGGGAGGATTCTTTCAGGCTGTTTGGGAGTATTCTTTCAGGCTGTTTGGGAGGATTCTTTCAGGCTGTTTGGGAGTATTCTTTCAGGCTGTTTGGGAGGATTCTTTCAGGCTTTTGGGAGTATTCTTTCAGGCTGTTGTGTCATGCCACTGGTCACCGGTCAGTCCCAGACTGAGGATGTGTTTGGGACAATGGGACAACAACATGGGGAAGCCAGCCCAGCCGCTCATAAAGCCTTTGTGTGTGTGTGTTTCTGTGTGTGTGTGTGTGTGTGTGTGTGTGTGTGTGTGTGTGTGTGTGTGTGTGTGTGTGTGTTTGTGTGTGTTTGTGTGTGTGTGTGTGTGTGTGTCTGTGTCTGTGTGTGTGTGTGTGAGCACGTGTGTGTGAAGCCGTCACCAGTCACAAAGCCCTGTCAGGAGAACCAGAGCAGGTCATTATATTGTAACAGACCATCTGGGAGCTGCAGTACGGTAATAGATGTGTGGGCTATGATAGACTCTTCATGTCCTGTTGATGTTCCGGAGGAAAAAACTCATCACTATTGAAAACCCTCATCAGCTGGATCACAGAATACACTGTACACCAGCAGATATGCAACTTTAGTGTGAATGTTCTCTCATACAGTAACATAGACAAACCACCAATTCTGTCACTTTGTCTCGTTACCTTGACTGGTTTGCATTCCAGAAGGATAGACAATGAAGCAATGTGGACACTAAATGATGGTAAATGCTGGTGTTGTTTTGTAGCCATGTCCACTATTTGGTCTCCATCCCCCTTCATAGTTGTCACACAACAAAGTTGATGGATGATCTTGAACTTGCTTACAGAGCACATGTTGCTGAAACAAAAGTTTATTTTAACCCCCAAACAACTGTATCATCCCCTTCCTTCCTGAGGATTCCTCTGACCTGACCTCTGTTTCCTGGTTTCTCCAGGGGAGGAGGAGGGTCCGGGGGTGGAGTCTGGGGAAGGGGAGGCGGAGCTGGACAGTTACTGGACAAGGAAGGAGGCGTTCACCAGAGGAAGCACCGTGTCACTGGCTGTGGGAGAGAGGTTCTCCTCAGGTACTGTTCTACTCACAGATACTCGGATGTGTTCCAAATGGCACCCGATTACCCATAGGTGCTACTTTTGACCCATACGGTGCTATTTGGGACAGCCAGGGTGTTTCTCTCTCTATTCCTGCTATGGATGTGCTAACTGCTAATGTTGTGGTGGTGCTGGTCATGCTGACCAGCTGCTGGTCATGGTTGTGTGGTGTGATGCTTATTGTGGATCTGTTGGTGTTGATGCTATCACAGCATCTCTATTGTATCCTGTCTCTTTCTATACAGTCATCTAGATGATCACTTTATCATTCATGTTGTCTGTATGTATGTCAACATCCTGCAAGAAAACTGATGACTCTTCATCTTCCCTTAACGTTAATGTTGCAGTAGACACAGCTACTTAGCTACTCTATGATAATCTGTTACTTTCTTCCAGCAGGTTCCTGTGTAGCTCTCTCCTAAATTGACCTAATGTTTAAAGATCCCTTTTAAACTTTCACTAAGAGTCACTCAAGGCTGTAATAGATCTGTTATTCCTAGTCTAACACTGAGACACTCAATGAGCTCACTGAGCTCTGTAATACACTCAATGAGAATGGCTCTATAATACACTCACTGAGCTCTATAATGCACTCACTGAGCTCTATAATACACTCACTGAGCTCTATAATACACTCACTGAGCTCTGTAATACACTCACTGAGCTCTATAATACACTCACTGAGCTCTATAATGCACTCACTGAGCTCTATAATACACTCACTGAGCTCTGTAATACACTCACTGAGCTCTGTAATACACTCACTGAGCTCTATAATACACTCACTGAGCTCTATAATACACTCACTGAGCTCTGTAATACACTCACTGAGCTCTGTAATACACTCACTGAGCTCTATAATACACTCACTGAGCTCTATAATACACTCACTGAGAATGGCTCTAAAATTCACTCACTTACCTTCTGTGAAATGTCACATAAACAGCTTTACCTCTGCATATTGACCTCTACATGACAATATCACAGTATCAGTCAATACGCCTAGCGGTGATGATGAGACTGACAGTGTGTGTGTGCACGTGTGCATATGTGCGTTTGTGTGCGTGTTGTGTGTGTGTTTGTGTGTGTGTGTGTGTGTGTGTGTAGACGTGGTTCTAGTGTTCAGCGGTCGGCGGTGCTCAGGTGTAATACCTGACTCTGAACTACAGGAGGCGCTCCGTACAAGACTCAGGGTCGTCGAGAGCAACAGTCAGGACGTCATTCAGCTCTTCAAGGTTAGTCACAGGTCTTAGGTCAGTTGTTAGAAGTTATAGAGGTCAAGGCATGCCAAAACTGATGACCCCGCCTAGACCAATGGTGCAGTACCAACCGTTGTCCTGCTGAAAGTATTTTCTCCCTGATCTAGGGGCCAGGAGTCGTTTAGCATAAAGGTGACCTTCTCTGCATCCTCTCTGCTCCTTCATCAATGTCTGTGGTTCTTCTGCCTCCATACAGGACCTGTCTGCCCGTCTGCTGTCTGTCCACGCTGAGAAGGACAGCTTTGTCATTACCTTCAAGACTGTAGAGGAGATCTGGAAGTTCTCTACCTACCTGGCTCTGGGTATGCTGTACTCTCCTAGTCTACCTGACATGGATGAAACTCTCATTTACACAGTCTGATAGCTGATTATTATGTCCAGCCTGGTTAGAAGTTGCCAATAAGCACAGATCTAGGACCAGCGTCCCCGCACCCAATCCTAACGAATCGACCCGGAAAAAACAGGCCTTACATCAGGATGTAGGGACAACTTCCTCTTACTTCGTTGTGTGTCTAGGCTGTGTGGCGTGGTGAACCTTATGAACAGCATATGCCATGTTATAAACACCTTATGACATGTTATGAACATATTATGTGCATTTTGTATGTCCAGGCTATGTGGCGCGGTGCCTGGAGAATTTCCTGTGTGACCAGTCGTTCTGGCTGGACACTGAGCTGCTGAGGGACTTGGAGATCACTGTGACTGTAGACGAGGAACACCTGGCAACACTCTACCTGGGACTGCTGCTGCAGGAGGGTGAACAAACACCTTATAAACTCTTTATAAACACCCTATGAACAACTTATGAACACCTTATGACGTGTTATAACCATATTATGAACAACACCTGGCCACACTACCTGGGACTGCTGTTGCAGGAGGGTGAACAAACACCTTATAAACTCTTTATAAACACCCTTTGAACAACATACCTGGGACTGCTGCTGACATGTTATAACCATATTATGAACAACACCTGGCCACACTACCTGAGACTGCTAGTTTAGAAGGTTTGGGATGGACACTTGAACTCCTTATGACAGGTTATGAACACCATATCAGCATCTTATGAAGTCTTTATAGACATCACTTCAGTGTTAATTTGCTAAATTGTAATTACTTCGCCACTTCGTTTGCAGACACTGTATATAGACATTCTTTTTTTCTATTGTGTTATTGACTTATTTATTGTTTATTCCATGTGTAACTCTGTGTTGTTTGTGTTGAACTGCTTTGCTTTATCTTGGCCGGGTTGCAGTTGTAAATGAGAACTTGTTCTCAACTAGCCTACCTGGTTAAATAAAGAAATAAAAAACATCTTATGAACAGTTTCTAAACTACTAATGGACACGTTATGAAGACCTTACACACTCTACGAACTCCTTATGGACAGCTTATGTGCTCTACTTTCCTGACCTTCATCATCAACATCAGTTTACATCACACTCCCCTCAGAGAAGAACAGAAGCACAAAATGTCAACTTATTACTCAACCACTGAACTGAAGGGACAGGTTCATGATATTTCAGCAGTTGTTCCAGATACCTAGAAATGAAATAGAGCTACACTTTAACTGATGACGTGTTCTGAATGTTCAGAGATCAAGTAAAACAGCAAAACAACCACAGTGCCCCTTTTCACTTTACAATTTGTCAGCCATTAACTGAACATACTTTAGAGAGGTATTTTCCTACACTGCATTTCCATTGTAGACATACTGTTTTAAGAGGAAGTACTGTTCTCCCTAATGGCTGAGAGGAATCAATAGCCAATGAAGGCGTGTGTATGTTGAGAATGGATTTTAAAACAGGACTCTGTGACGTAGGACAGAGCCTCAGTTCCATGAAAAGATCCCTTTAGTTCAGTCGAATGTTCATTCTTCACAGAAACCTGCATCTGGTGTGGTGTTCGTTGCGTGTTATTTACCTGTATGTATCTCTCTCCCCCAGGTTCGTTCTTCGCCAAGGCGCTGGTGAGCAGTGGCGAGCATAGTGATGAGGAAGAGGAGTTGTGTTTCAGACGTAACGATTTGCTGATGGTTAGAGACACGGGGCAGGACAGTCACTGGGAGGGCACCCTTCTCTCCACCGGACAACACGGACTAGTGCCTGTCAACACCATGCAGCCGCTGCCATACCCCTTCTACCAGTGAGTTACCTAGTCCCTAACCTATACCCCTTCTACCAGTGAGTTACCTAGTCCCTAACCTATACCCCTTCTACCAGTACGTCACATTACATCCTATGCTGTATGTACACCTTATAACATGACACAGTGACATACTCAGTCACCCTATAAGCTATCAACCTCTATCCTTAATTTTCACACGTGTTTCCTCTCGTCTTAGATTTTTTAGTGAAATATGGCAGCCATTTTGTCCCAAGCTGATGTGTTTCCTGTTTGTGTAGGTGGTTTCTGAGGAAGTACTCTGACTGTGCCGGATGCTCCCCTTCAGAGAGAGGACAATTTGACCACCCTATAGGTGAGGCCCTTACCCTAAACCTAACCCTAAACCTAAACCTAACCCTAAACCTAATCCTAAACCTAACCCTAAATCTAACCCTAAACCTAACCCTTCAGAGAGAGGACAGTTTGACCACCCTGTAGGTGAGGCCCTTACCCTAAACCTAACCCTTCAGAGAGAGGACAGTTTGACCACCCTATAGGTGAGGCCCTTACCCTAAACCTAACCCTTCAGAGAGAGGACAGTTTGACCACCCTGTAGGTGAGGCCCTTACCCTAAACCTAACCCTTCCTTGAGGCCCTTACCCTAAACCTAACCCTTCAGAGGGAGGACAGTTTGACCACCCTATAGGTGAGGGCAGGAACCTACAGGGTTCTACAGCACACTACACTCATGCCATGGCCAGTGTTCATTACACATACTAGGCATTTCCTCCAACCCCCTCTCCTCTCCCCTCCCCTTGCAGTAACCGGATCCTGTGAGGCTGTAGTGGACCACAACCCAGTAGGTTCTGATGAGCTCCAGCTGAGTCAAGGTGACCTGATTGAGATACAGGGGATGCTACTCCGAGGTCTGGACCTGTTCATAGGAACACACTGCTCTACAGGAAACACCGGCTTCGTACACAAGGCTCACGTCAAGCCACTCAACGCCAAACCCCCGTAAGAGCAATACATTTAAATGTAAAATGTTTAGTGGACACTCTTAGTGGACACTCTTATCCAGAGCGACTTGTAATTAGTGCATTCATCTTAAGATAGCTAGGTGGGACAACCACATATCACAGGCATATTAAATACACTTTTCCTCAATAAAGTAGCTGTCAGCAAAGTCAGAGCTAGAAGTGGGGGGGTCGAGGTGAGGAGGGGGATTATTTAAGATACTCATTGAGGAGGCAGAGTTTCAGGGGGTTTTGTAAGTTGGGCAGGGAATGTTTTCCTAACTTCAGGGGGAAGCTGGTTCCACCACTGCCAGGACGGAGAAGAGCTTGGACTGGGCTGAGTGGGACCTGCCCTCCCATAGGGGTAGGAGGGCCAAGAGACCAGATGTGGCAGAACGGAGAGCTCGGGATGGGGTGTAGGGTTTAAGCATAGGGAGGGGCAGTTCCTCTTGCTGGTCTGTAGGTAAGTACCAGGGTCTTGTAGTGGATGTGAGCTTCGACTGGAAGGCAGTGCAGTGTGTGGAGGAGCGGGGTGACATGAGAAAACCAGGTGGGCTGCAGCGTTCTGGATCATTTGCAGGGGTTTGATGGCATAAAAGCATTACAATACCAAACCACGTTGAGGGCTATACATAACAGCATTACAATACCAAACCACTGTGAGGGCTATAGATAACAGCATTACAATACCAAACCACTGTGAGGTCTATACATAACAGCATTACAATACCAAACCACTGTGAGGACTATAGATAACAGCATTACAATACCAAACCACTGTGAGGGCTATAGATAACAGCATTACAATACCAAACCACTGTGAGGGCTATACATAACAGCATTACAAAACCAAACCACTGTGAGGGCTATAGATAAAAGCATTACAATACCAAACCACTGTGAGGGCTATAGATAACAGCATTACAATACCAAACCACTGTGAGGGCTATAGATAACAGCATTACAATACCAAACCACTGTGAGGGCTATACATAACAGCATTACAAAACCAAACCACTGTGAGGGCTATAGATAAAAGCATTACAATACCAAACCACTGTGAGGACTACACATAACAGCATTACAATACCAAACCACTGTGAGGGCTATACATAACAGCATTACAATACCAAACCACTGTGAGGGCTATACATAACAGCATTACAATACCAAACCACTGTGAGGGCTATACATAACAGCATTACAATACCAAACCACTGTGAGGGCTATACATAACAGCATTACAATACCAAACCGCTGTGAGGACTACACATAACAGCATTACAATACCAAACCACTGTGAGGGCTATAGATAAAAGCATTACAATACCAAACCACTGTGAGGGCTATAGATAACAGCATTACAATACCAAACCACTGTGAGGGCTATAGATAACAGCATTACAATACCAAACCACTGTGAGGGCTATACATAACAGCATTACAAAACCAAACCACTGTGAGGGCTATAGATAAAAGCATTACAATACCAAACCACTGTGAGGGCTATACATAACAGCATTACAATACCAAACCACTGTGAGGGCTATACATAACAGCATTACAATACCAAACCACTGTGAGGGCTATAGATAACAGCATTACAATACCAAACCACTGTGAGGGCTATACATAACAGCATTACAATACCAAACCACTGTGAGGGCTATAGATAACAGCATTACAATACCAAACCACTGTGAGGGCTATACATAACAGCATTACAATACCAAACCACTGTGAGGGCTATAGATAAAAGCATTACAATACCAAACCACTGTGAGGGCTATACATAAAAGCATTACAATACTAAACCACTGTGAGGGCTATACATAAAAGCATTACAATACCAAACCACTGTGAGGGCTATAGATAAAAGCATTACAATACCAAACCACTGTGAGGGCTATACATAAAAGCATTACAATACTAAACCACTGTGAGGGCTATACATAACAGCATTACAATACCAAACCACTGTGAGGGCTATACATAACAGCATTACAATACCAAACCACTGTGAGGGCTATACATAACAGCATTACAATACCAAACCACTGTGAGGGCTATAGATAACAAGCATTACAATACCAAACCACTGTGAGGGCTATACATAACAGCATTGGGGGATGGAGGAGTAGAGAGATGGAGGGGTGGGGGGATGGAGGAGTAGAGAGATGGAGGGGTGGGGGGATGGAGGAGTAGAGAGATGGAGGTGTGGGGGATAGAGGAGTAGAGAGATGGAGGTGTGGGGGATGGATGGGGGATGGAGGAGTCGAGAGATGGAGGGTTGAGGGATGGGGGATGGAGGAGTAGAGAGATGGAGCGTGGGGGGGATAGAGGAGTAGAGAGATGGAGGTGTGGGGGGATGGATGGGGGGATGGAGGAGTAGAGAGATGGAGGGGTTGAGGGATGGGGGGATGGAGGAGTAGAGAGATGGAGGGGTGGAGGATGGAGGATAAGAGAGATGGAGATGTGGGGGATGGAGAAGTAGAGAGATGAAGAGGGCAGGGATGGAAGGATAAATGGTTGCAGAGGGGTGTAGGGGTAAAGGGAGGGAGGTGTAGAGAGATGGAGGGGTGGGGTGGTGGGATGGAAGGATGGAGGTATGTAGGGTTGGATGGAGGGATGGAGGGATAGAGAGATGGAAGGGGGGAGGGATGGAGGGGTGGTTGAGAGCAGTCATGTGGGTGATAATGCTTTCTTTGTCTCTCTCCACTCCCTCTCTCTGCCCTCTCACTCTCGCTCTCTCTCCCTCCCTGTCAGAGACAGACAACTGGTGTTTCTGAGTGAGGAGGAACGTGCGTCAATGGCCCAGATTAACCCCTGCAGTAGTGAACCCAGAGACAGCGGCCTCCTAGAAAGACTCTTCTCCTCTGACATCAGTACTGTCTACAGACTAGGTAGGAGAGGATCCCTCAGTCTATACAGTATAGGGAATTACTGAGTGCTGTCAGACTACTGTAGGTAGGGAACCACTGTGTTATACTGAGTACTGTAGACTACTGTAGGTAGGGAACCACTGTGTTATACTGAGTACTATCAGACTATTGTAGGTAGGGAACCACTGTGTTATACTGAGTACTGTAGACTACTGTAGGTAGGGAACCACTGTGTTATACTGAGTACTGTAGACTATTGTAGGTAGGGAACCACTGTGTTATACTGAGTACTGTCAGACTACTGTAGGTAGGGAACCACTGTGTTATACTGAGTACTGTCAGACTACTGTAGGTAGGGAACCACTGTGTTATACTGAGTACTGTCAGACTACTGTAGGTAGGGAACCACTGTGTTATACTGAGTACTATCAGCCTATTGTAGGTAGGGAACCACTGTGTTATACTGAGTACTGTCAGACTACTGTAGGTAGGGAACCACTGTGTTATACTGAGTACTGTCAGACTACTGTAGGTAGGGAACCACTGTGTTATACTGAGTACTGTCAGACTACTGTAGGTAGGGAACCACTGTGTTATACTGAGTACTGTCAGACTACTGTAGGTAGGGAACCACTGTGTTATACTGAGTACTGTCAGACTACTGTAGGTAGGGAACCACTGTGTTATACTGAGTACTGTCAGACTACTGTAGGTAGGGAACCACTGTGTTATACTGAGTACTGTCAGACTACTGTAGCTAGGGACCACTGTGTTATACTGAATGCTGCTTGACTGTATTTAAAGACCTGTACTGTATGCTTTATCAATAGGTAAGTTATGCTAAAACAGCTGCAGTACAGAGGACCCTTAGGCCTACAGCCCCATTTCATTTCAATAACTTAGCTTCTCAAAGACGCCCTCTGGTGGTCAAACTAGCATTAACTAGCATAAATGGCAACAATGGCTGACAGTTAAGTAATGTGCCATAGAATTCTGCGTGAGCCTGCAGTCTGTGCTACATTACCACGCAACTTTTAACGGAAGAACCACTGTATGTGAAACACCAGTTAAATATATATTTCTTCCTGCAGATAGACTGGATCAGTCTGACTTTACGTACATCAGAAACCAACCAAAACAAGGTTAGTAATACGTTATCTATTAACAAGGTAATAAGATATTTATGAAAGTTGATACGTTGTTTATCAGATTGTTAATACAACCTGAATGGTAGAAGATTGTTTAGAGGTCGATATATCCTTCTGTCTCAGTCAAAGCCAAGAACATTTTCTCCCTGACAGCTGTAGATGCTTTGGAAACAACAGAATAAGTAGTCCAGAATACTAAAAGGGGAACTCTATACATAGTCAAACTCTTTACTTTTCTTCCCTGTTTAGGAGGAGAGAAGAATACTAATAATGTTTCAGTTTTTGCTTACATTTAATTTTACATGGGACAGGGACATACTTTACTGGGGACGCCCATTCAGAAATGGCAATTTTATCATTGGAATGTGATACAAAATGAGGCAACAGTGTGCTTTAGGACCATGCAGACTCCTCCGAGTGGTCGGGTAGACTGTTTGGAGTGTTAATCCGACTGGATAAAATAAAAAAACATACAAAACCAAAGTTGCGCCCTTGACAAGGGAGATAATATTTTATTAATTTGTTGAACAGGCACATATTGCAGCACCAAGCTGAACTGCTAGGAGAGTCAAGGAAGTTTCATAGCTACATTTCTAATGTACAGTACATGGATTTTCATATACAGTGTCCCGAAACCTTTACATTCAGTGTTCATATCTTTCTCTCTCAGAGCATAAGCCCCCCGCCAGCGCCCGGCAGTCCATCATCTCAGAGAAGAGTGACGCTACACCCCCCTACCACTCCTCCCCCCGCCCCTCTCTCTCTCACTCCTCGCCCCGCCCCTCCTTCTACGCCTCCCAGAATGCTTTGGGGCGTGGCGGTGACGGGAGTTGCTGTCCTTCAGTCTGGACGACACCTTCAGAGAGATGAATGAGTTCCAGGAAGACCCACCCCTTTTCCTGGAGGAGGGGAGCTGGGAGGGGGTGGAGTCAGAGGTCTGTGACCCAACCCTGACTCTGCTCAACATGCATCACTTCCAGGTGAGAGGTCAAAGAACCACTGTTTTGAAATTGAAGAGATTTAGGGTTTTTTGTCTGGTTTGTATAGTTGTATTTGTTTTTTAATTCACTGTTGATTGTCAATAAAGTAATCTATTACATTAATTTTCCATCCTCTCCTCTCCTCTCCTCTCCTCTCCTCTCCTCTCCTCTCCTCTCCTCTCCTCTCCTCTCCTCTCATCTCATCTCATCTCATCTCTCTCTCCTCTCCTCTCCTCTCCTCTCCTCTCCTCTCCTCTCCTCTCCTCTCCTCTCCTCTCCTCCAGGAGGACTTCCTGCCCCTCTATGACCTAAACCACTCCTTCCTGTGGCTGACGTTCTCAGGACAGAGTGAGGATGAGTTACTGGGCCATCTGGAGATTGTCAGGGAGGGGGCTAAGAGAACGGGCATGGCCTGGGCACACCGACGGGCATGCTTCCTACTGGGGAGGCTCTGCGCCAAGAAGCTCAAGTACTCCCAGGTAGGGCAGAAGGGAGGAACACTGGAGTATGTACACATGCACACACACATTTCCGAATACACACACAAACACACATACATAATATGTTAATTTAAGAGCACTAAAAGTTCATTTAAGAGCACACATATGAGTGTGCTCTTAAATGAACTTAAATGTTAATCTCCCATCCCTCTCTCCCAGGCCCGTGTGTATTACGAGGAAGCCCTTGGCGTCTCTGTGGACGGTTTCTCTGACCTCCCTCTCCTCATCGCCCTCTACACCAACCTCACAGCCATCTACCTCAAACAGAAAATGGCCGACAAGCTGCCCCCGACCCTGGAGAAGGCCAGTGCTCTGCTCCTCTGTCTCCCCAGACACACCTTCACCTCCCTGGATGAGTTTGAGCTGCTGATGCTGGTGCTGCGGAGGTCTGTGGTGGAAGGGGACAAACACCTGGAGGCACGGGTCTGTTACCTCACCGCCAGCCTCTTCCTCCTCCTTAGGTTGGTGTTGTCTGTGTTGTCAATGCTCCCAAATGGCATCCAATTCCCTATATAGTGCAATTCTTTTGACCAGGTCCCATAGTGCTCTGGTCAAAAATAGTGCACTATATAGTGAATAGGGTGCCATGTTGGACACAACCTATGTCCTTTGTTTCGATATATCTGTGAAAAGTTTGTTATAAATCAAATATATAGTTATTATTTGTACGATTATTAATATAGAAAGATAGATGACGCCCTGCCCTTCGCGGAGCGCCTCCAGTTCCTCACCGTTACCCTGTCTGCTGAGGAGGGGCGCCCCATCGCCCCCCTGGACCTCAACTGGCTCCTGTCCCGGCTCTACCACCGTAAATACATGCCCTACCTGGCCCTGGCATCACTCAGCCTTGACTCTGGACAGGAGTACTCACTACAGGACGCCTTCCACAGGATAGAACTGTTCAGCAGGAACTCGGTAGGCTATGGTTTGTTTGTTTGTTAGGCATTCTAATATTCCAAAAACAAATGACATATTGATACAAAGTATACAACAGACACATTGGAAAAATCCGACACAGAAACCAAAAAAATCAAAATAACATATCGTTCTTTAAATGTTTTACATGTACATTTTCCATAGGTGCGTCTGAATCCGCGATGGAAAGAGGGGACGTCTCTCCTCCCCGCCCAGATCGTGGTGTATCTTCAGCAGGCTCTGGCCATTGCGGAGCGGAGTGAGGACCTTAAGACCCAGAGGGACCTGTGTCTGGGCTTGGCCTGTGTGTACCAGCAACACGGCGCCCTGGTGAAGGCCCTGCCCTGTGCCCAGCAGGCTGTACAGACCGGGGGAGGTATCAACGAGGAGGAGGGGTTTGAGGCTTCAGTACTGCTGGGATGGTTGTTAGTCCTGACGGGAGAGCCTGAGAGGGGACAGCACACCCTGCAGCCACTACTGCAGTCTCTACAGGTAACTACAGTCTCTACAGGTAACGACAGTCTCTACAGGTAACTACAGTCTATACAGGTAACGACAGTCTCTACAGGTAACTACAGTCTCTACAGCTAACTGCAGTCTCTACAGGTAACTACAGTCTCTACAGGTAACTACAGTCTCTACAGGTAACTACGGTCTCTAAAGGTAACTACGGTCGCTAAAGGTAACTACGGTCTCTACAGGTAACTACAGTCTCTACAGGTAACTACAGTCTCTACAGGTAACTACAGTCTATACAGGTAACTACAGTCTATACAGGTAACGACAGTCTCTACAGGTAACGACAGTCTCTACAGGTAACCACAGTCTCTACAGGTAACTACAGTCTATACAGGTAACGACAGTCTCTACAGGTAACTACAGTCTCTACAGCTAACTGCAGTCTCTACAGGTAACTACAGTCTCTACAGGTAACTACGGTCTCTACAGGTAACTACGGTCTCTACAGGTAACTACGGTCGCTAAAGGTAACTACGGTCTCTACAGGTAACTACAGTCTCTACAGGTAACTACGGTCTCTACAGGTAACTACGGTCGGTACAGGTAACTACGGTCTCTACAGGTAACTACGGTCTCTACAGGTAACTACAGTGGCTACAGGTAACTACAGTCTCTACAGGTAACTACAGTCTCTACAGGTAACTACAGTCTCTACAGCTAACTGCAGTCTCTACAGGTAACTACAGTCTCTACAGGTAACTACAGTCTCTACAGGTAACTACGGTCTCTAAAGGTAACTACAGTGGCTACAGGTAACTACAGTCTCTACAGGTAACTACAGTCTATACAGGTAACGACAGTCTCTACAGGTAACTACAGTCTCTACAGCTAACTGCAGTCTCTACAGGTAACTACAGTCTCTACAGGTAACTACGGTCTCTACAGGTAACTACAGTATCTACAGGTAACTACGGTCTCTACAGGTAACTACAGTCTGTACAGGTAACTACGGTCTCTACAGGTAACTACGGTCTCTACAGGTAACTACAGTGGCTACAGGTAACTACAGTCTCTACAGGTAACTACAGTCTCTACAGGTAACTACAGTCTCTACAGATAACTGCAGTCTCTACAGGTAACTACAGTCTCTACAGGTAACTACAGTCTCTACAGGTAACTACGGTCTCTAAAGGTAACTACAGTGGCTACAGGTAACTACAGTCTCTACAGGTAACTACAGTCTATACAGGTAACGACAGTCTCTACAGGTAACTACAGTCTCTACAGCTAACTGCAGTCTCTACAGGTAACTACAGTCTCTACAGGTAACTACGGTCTCTACAGGTAACTACAGTCTCTACAGGTAACTACGGTCTCTACAGGTAACTACGGTCTGTACAGGTAACTACGGTCTCTACAGGTAACTACGGTCTCTACAGGTAACTACAGTGGCTACAGGTAACTACAGTCTCTACAGGTAACTACAGTCTCTACAGGTAACTACAGTCTCTACAGCTAACTGCAGTCTCTACAGGTAACTACAGTCTCTACAGGTAACTACAGTCTCTACAGGTAACTACGGTCTCTAAAGGTAACTACAGTGGCTACAGGTAACTACAGTCTCTACAGGTAACTACAGTCTATACAGGTAACGACAGTCTCTACAGGTAACTACAGTCTCTACAGCTAACTGCAGTCTCTACAGGTAACTGCAGTCTCTACAGGTAACTACGGTCTCTACAGGTAACTACGGTCTCTAAAGGTAACTACAGGTAACTACAGTCTCTACAGGTAACTACGGTCTCTACAGGTAACTACGGTCTCTACAGGTAACTACGGTCTCTAAAGGTAACTACAGTTGCTACAGGTAACTACAGTCTCTACAGGTAACTACAGTCTCTACAGCTAACTGCAGTCTCTACAGGTAACTACAGTCTCTACAGGTAACTACAGTCTCTACATGTAACTACAGTTGCTACAGGTAACTACAGTCTCTACAGGTAACTACAGGTAACTGCAGTCTCTACAGTCTCTACAGCTAACTGCAGTCTCTACAGGTAACTACAGTCTCTACAGGTAACTACAGTCTCTACATGTAACTACAGTTGCTACAGGTAACTACAGTCTCTAAAGGTAACTACAGTTTCTACAGGTAACTACAGTCTCTACAGGTAACTACAGTCTCTACAGGTAACTACAGTGGCTACAGGTAACTACAGTCTCTACAGGTAACTACAGTCTCTACAGGTAACTACAGTCTCTACAGCTAACTGCAGTCTCTACAGGTAACTACAGTCTCTACAGGTAACTACAGTCTACTCTACAGGTAACTACGGTCTCTAAAGGTAACTACAGTGGCTACAGGTAACTACAGTCTCTACAGGTAACTACAGTCTATACAGGTAACGACAGTCTCTACAGGTAACTACAGTCTCTACAGCTAACTGCAGTCTCTACAGGTAACTACAGTCTCTACAGGTAACTAACGGTCTCTACAGGTAACTACAGTCTCTACAGGTAACTACGGTCTCTACAGGTAACTACGGTCTGTACAGGTAACTACGGTCTCTACAGGTAACTACGGTCTCTACAGGTAACTACAGTGGCTACAGGTAACTACAGTCTCTACAGGTAACTACAGTCTCTACAGGTAACTACAGTCTCTACAGCTAACTGCAGTCTCTACAGGTAACTACAGTCTCTACAGGTAACTACAGTCTCTACAGGTAACTACGGTCTCTAAAGGTAACTACAGTGGCTACAGGTAACTACAGTCTCTACAGGTAACTACAGTCTATACAGGTAACGACAGTCTCTACAGGTAACTACAGTCGCTACAGCTAACTGCAGTCTCTACAGGTAACTGCAGTCTCTACAGGTAACTACGGTCTCAACAGGTAACTACGGTCTCTAAAGGTAACTACGGTCTCTACAGGTAACTACGGTCTCTACAGGTAACTACGGTCTCTACAGGTAACTACGGTCTCTAAAGGTAACTACAGTTGCTACAGGTAACTACAGTCTCTACAGGTAACTACAGTCTCTACAGCTAACTGCAGTCTCTACAGGTAACTACAGTCTCTACAGGTAACTACAGTCTCTACATGTAACTACAGTTGCTACAGGTAACTACAGTCTCTACAGGTAACTACAGTCTCTACAGCTAACTGCAGTCTCTACAGGTAACTACAGTCTCTACAGGTAACTACAGTCTCTACATGTAACTACAGTTGCTACAGGTAACTACAGTCTCTAAAGGTAACTACAGTTTCTACAGGTAACTACAGTCTCTACAGGTAACTACAGTCTCTACAGGTAACTACAGTCTCAACAGGTAACTACAGTTGCTACAGGTAACTACAGTCTCTACAGGTAACTACAGTCTCTACAGGTAACTACAGTCTCTACAGGTAACTACAGTTGATACAGGTAACTACAGTTGATACAGGTAACTACAGCCTCTAAAGGTAACTACAGTTTCTACAGGTAACTACAGTCTCTAAAGGTAACTACAGTCTCTACAGGTAACTACAGTCTCTACAGGTAACTACAGTTGCTACAGGTAACTACGGTCTCTAAAGGTAACTACAGTTTCTACAGGTAACTACAGTTTCTACAGGTAACTACAGTTGCTACAGGTAACGACAGTCTCTACAGGTAACTACAGTCGCTACAGCTAACTGCAGTCTCTACAGGTAACTACAGTCTCTACAGGTAACTACGGTCTCTACAGGTAACTACGGTCTCTAAAGGTAACTACGGTCTCTACAGCTAACTGTAGTCTCTACAGGTAACTACAGTCTCTACAGGTAACTACAGTTGCTACAGGTAACTAGGGTCTCTACAGGTAACTACGGTCTCTACAGGTAACTACAGTCTCTACAGATAACTACAGTATCTACAGGTAACTACAGTCTCAACAGGTAACTACAGTCTCTACAGGTAAATACAGTCTCTACAGCTAACTACAGTCTCTACAGGTAACTGCGGTCTCTACGGGTAACTACAGTCTCTACAGGTAACTACAGTCTCTACAGGTAACTACAGTGTCTACAGGAAACTTAAGTCTCTACAGATAACTACAGTCTCTACAGGTAACTGAAGTCTCTACAGGTAAATACAGTCTCTACATGTAACTCTACATGTAACTACAGTCTCTCTCGTATCCAAGATAATTGTGTAGTTTAGAGTGTGTAGTTTTAGAGTGATTATCTTAATTTACCGAGGTTAGCTAGCCAGCTATTTGTCGTCCTTAACGTAGGAGACACTGCTAGCTAGCCAACAGCTAGCCAACGTCTTCCGAACAGAACTTCCGCACTCAACAATCCGGTCGCATTTCGCTTCGCTCCACAGGTAGTATCACATTTTTCATTTCATTTCATTACAGTACAACGGCTTGATTTGTTTGATCGTAGCTAGCTACATAGCTAGGTACATAGCCGTCTTTGTATCAAAGTTAATTGTGTAGTCTTGAGCGATTTCCTAGGTTAGCTAGCCAGCTATTGTCGTTCTTTTAGCAACGTAACGTAATCAACACTGCTAGCTAGCCAGCTAGCCCCGAATAACAGCACAGTAGCACAGTAGAAACTATTACACTCGGAACGACTTGATTAGTGTAGTGTCAACAACGCAGACACTGCCAGCTAGCCTACATAGTCAACAACGCAGCCTCTGCCAGCTAGCCTACTTCAGCAGTACTGTATCATTTTAATCATTTTAGTCAATAAGATTCTTGCTACGTAAGCTTAACTTTCTGAACACTCGAGACGTGTAGTCCACTTGTCATTCCAATCTCCTTTGCATTAGCGTAGCCTCTTGTGTAGCCTGTCAACTATGTGTCTGTCTATCCCTGTTCTCTCCTCTCTGCACAGACCATACAAACGCTCCACACCGCGTGGCCGCGGCCACCTAATCTGGTGGTCCCAGCGCGCACGACCCACGTGGAGTTCCAGGTCTCCGGTAGCCTCTGGAACTGCCGATCTGCGGCCAACAAGGCAGAGTTCATCTCAGCCTATGCCTCCCTCCAGTCCCATCGACTTCTTGGCACTGACGGAAACATGGATCACCACAGACAACACTGCTACTCCTACTGCTCTCTCTTCGTCTGCCCACGTGTTCTCGCACACCCCCGAGAGCTTCTGGTCAGCGGGGTGGTGGCACCGGGATCCTCATCTCTCCCAAGTGGTCATTCTCTCTTTCTCCCCTTACCCATCTGTCTATCGCCTCCTTTGAATTCCATGTTGTCACAGTTACCAGCCCTTTCAAGCTTAACATCCTTATCATTTATCGCCCTCCAGGTTCCCTCGGAGAGTTCATCAATGAGCTTGATGCCTTGATAAGCTCCTTTCTGAGGACGGCTCACCTCTCACAGTTCTGGGCGACTTTAACCTCCCCACGTCTACCTTTGACTCATTCCTCTCTGCCTCCTTCTTTCCACTCCTCTCCTCTTTTGACCTCACCCTCTCACCTTCCCCCCTACTCACAAGGCAGGAAATACGCTCGACCTCATCTTTACTAGATGCTGTTCTTCCACTAACCTCATTGCAACTCCCCTCCAAGTCTCCGACCACTACCTTGTATCCTTTTCCCTCTCGCTCTCATCCAACACTTCCCACACTGCCCCTACTCGGATGGTATCGCGCCGTCCCAACCTTCGATCTCTCTCCCCCGCTACTCTCTCCTCTTCCATCCTATCATCTCTTCCCTCTGCTCAAACCTTCTCCAACCTATCTCCTGATTCTGCCTCCTCAACCCTCCTCTCCTCCCTTTCTGCATCCTTTGACTCTCTATGTCCCCTATCCTCCAGGCCGGCTCGGTCCTCCCCTCCCGCTCCGTGGCTCGACGACTCATTGCGAGCTCACAGAACAGGGCTCCGGGCAGCCGAGGCGGAAATGGAGGAAAACTCGCCTCCCTGCGGACCTGACATCCTTTCACTCCCTCCTCTCTACATTTTCCTCTTCTCTCTCTGCTGCTAAAGCCACTTTCTACCACTCTAAATTCCAAGCATCTGCCTCTAACCCTAGGAAGCTCTTTGCAACCTTCTCCTCCCTCCTGAATCCTCCTCCCCCTCCCCCTCCTCCCTCTCTGCAGATGACTTCGTCAACCATTTTGAAAAGAAGGTCGACGACATCCGATCCTCGTTTGCTCAGTCAAACGACACCGCTGGTTCTGCTCACACTGCCCTACCCTGTGCTCAGACCTCTTTCTCCCCTCTCTCTCCAGATGAAATCTCGCGTCTTGTGACGGCCGGCCGCCCAACAACCTGCCCGCTTGACCCTATCCCCTCCTCTCTTCTCCAGACCATTTCCGGAGACCTTCTCCCTTACCTCACCTCGCTCATCAACTCATCCCTGACCGCTGGCTACGTCCCTTCCGTCTTCAAGAGAGCGAGAGTTGCACCCCTTCTGAAAAAACCTACACTCGATCCCTCCGATATCAACAACTACAGACCAGTATCCCTTCTTTCTTTTCTCTCCAAAACTCTTGAACGTGCCGTCCTTGGCCAGCTCTCCCGCTATCTCTCTCAGAATGACCTTCTTGATCCTAATCAGTCAGGTTTCAAGACTAGTCATTCAACTGAGACTGCTCTTCTCTGTATCACGGAGGCGCTCCGCACTGCTAAAGCTAACTCTCTCTCCTCTGCTCTCATCCTTCTAGACCTATCGGCTGCCTTCGATACTGTGAACCATCAGATCCTCCTCTCCACCCTCTCCGAGTTGGGCATCTCCGGCGCGGCCCACGCTTGGATTGCGTCCTACCTGACAGGTCGCTCCTACCAGGTGGCGTGGCGAGAATCCGTCTCCACACCACGTGCTCTCACCACTGGTGTCCCCCAGGGCTCTGTTCTAGGCCCTCTCCTATTCTCGCTATACACCAAGTCACTTGGCTCTGTCATAACCTCACATGGTCTCTCCTATCATTGCTATGCAGACGACACACAATTAATCTTCTCCTTTCCCCCTTCTGATGACCAGGTGGCGAATCACATCTCTGCATGTCTGGCAGACATATCAGTGTGGATGACGGATCACCACCTCAAGCTGAACCTTGGCAAGATGGAGCTGCTCTTCCTCCCGGGGAAGGACTGCCCGTTCCATGATCTCGCCATCACGGTTGACAACTCCATTGTGTCCTCCTCCCAGAGCGCTAAGAACCTTGGCGTGATCCTGGACAACACCCTGTCGTTCTCAACTAACATCAAGGCGGTGGCCCGTTCCTGTAGGTTCATGCTCTACAACATCCGCAGAGTACGACCCTGCCTCACACAGGAAGCGGCGCAGGTCCTAATCCAGGCACTCGTCATCTCCGGTCTGGATTACTGCAACTCGCTGTTGGCTGGGCTCCCTGCCTGTGCCATTAAACCCCTGCAACTCATCCAGAACGCCGCAGCCCGTCTGGTGTTCAACCTTCCCAAGTTCTCTCACGTCACCCCGCTCCTCCGCTCTCTCCACTGGCTTCCAGTTGAAGCTCGCATCCGCTACAAGACCATGGTGCTTGCCTACGGAGCTGTGAGGGGAACGGCACCTCAGTACCTCCAGGCTCTGATCAGGCCCTACACCCAAACAAGGGCACTGCGTTCATCCACCTCTGGCCTGCTCGCCTCCCTACCACTGAGGAAGTACAGTTCCCGCTCAGCCCAGTCAAAACTGTTCGCTGCTCTGGCCCCCCAATGGTGGAACAAACTCCCTCACGACGCCAGGACAGCGGAGTCAATCACCACCTTCCGGAGACACCTGAAACCCCACCTCTTTAAGGAATACCTAGGATAGGACAAAGTAATCCCTCTCACCCCCCTTAAAAGATTTAGATGCACTACTGTTCCACTGGATGTCATAAGGTGAATGCACCAATTTGTAAGTCGCTCTGGATAAGAGCGTCTGCTAAATGACTTAAATGTAAATGTAAATGTACATGTAACTACAGTATCTGCAGATAACTACAGTCTCTACAGATAACTACAGTGTCTACAGGTACCTACAGTCGCTACAGGTAAATACAGTGTCTACAGGTAACTACAGTCTCTACAGGTAACTACAGTCTCTACAGGTAACTACCGTCTCCGCAGGTAACTACAGTCTCTACAGGTAACTACAGTGTCTACAGGTAAATACAGTCTCTACAAGTAACTACAGTGTCTACAGGTAACTGAAGTCTCTACAGATAACTACAGTCTCTACAGGTAAATACAGTCTCTACAGGTAACTGCAGTCTTTATAGGTAGCAGGAACAAGGTAGCAGCTCTGCCTTGCCTCCTTCTCGTGTTACAGTAGTTTTTAACAGGACTTGTAAAGATCTTGTAATCAATGAATCAATCATACCTCTATCTCCTCTCCTTTCTTTCAGGGAACCGACAGCCCGACCCAGAGGGGAGTGGTCCACAACCTGCTGGCTCTGTGTCTGCGGCGACAGGGTCGCATCGCAGAGGCCGGAAGCCACCTACACCACGCCCTCACCATCTCCAGGGAGAGTGGCAACCAGAGGAACCAGGCCCTGGCCCTCGCCAACCTGGGCTGCCTGGCACTGGGCGTGGGGGCACCCACACTGGCAGAACGATTCCTATTCAGGTCAGCAAGGAGGGAGGGTGTGTGGGGCGGATGGGGCAGTGGGGCAGTTGTGTGTGTGAACAGTAGGTGGATGCTTACGTCCGTGAGTGGTATGTATATCTACATGGTTGTAACCTGCTGAGTGAGACTGGTCTGTATCTCTACATGGTTGTAACCTGCTGAGTGAGACTAGTCTGTATCTCTACATAGTTGTAACCTGCTGAGTGAGACTGGTCTGTATATCTACATGGTTGTAACCTCCTGAGTGAGACTGGTCTGTATCTCTACATGGTTGTAACCTGCTGAGTGAGGCTGGTCTGTATATCTACATGGTTGTAAACTGCTGGGTGGGACTGGTCTGTATATCTACATGGTTGTAACCTGCAGAGTGGGACTGGTCTGTATATCTACATGGTTGTAACCTGCAGAGTGGGACTGGTCTGTATATCTACATGGTTGTAACCTGCAGAGTGGGACTGGTCTGTATATCTACATGGTTGTAACCTGCAGAGTGAGACTGGTCTGTATATCTACATGGTTGTAACCTGCTGAGTGAGACTGGTCTGTATCTCTACATGGTTGTAACCTGCTGAGTGAGACTGGTCTGTATATCTACATGGTTGTAACCTGCTGAGTGAGACTGGTCTGTATATCTACATGGTTATAACCTGCTGAGTGAGACTGGTCTGTATATCTACATGGTTGTAACCTGCTGAGTGGGACTGGTCTGTATCTACATGGTTGTAACCTGCTGAGTGAGACTGGTCTGTATATCTACATGGTTGTAACCTGCTGAGTGAGACTGGTCTGTATATCTACATGGTTGTAACCTGCTGAGTGAGACTGGTCTGTATATCTACATGGTTGTAACCTGCTGAGTGAGACTGGTCTGTATATCTACATGGTTGTAACCTGCTGAGTGTGACTGGTCTATATATCTACATGGTTGTAACCTGCTGAGTGAGACTGGTCTGTATATCTACATGGTTGTAACCTGCTGAGTGAGGCTGGTCTGTATCTCTACATGGTTGTAACCTGCTGAGTGAGACTGGTCTGTATCTCTACATGGTTGTAACCTGCTGAGTGGGACTGGTCTGTATATCTACATGGTTGTAACCTGCTGAGTGAGACTGGTCTGTATCTCTACATGGTTGTAACCTGCTGAGTGAGGCTGGTCTGTATCTCTACATGGTTGTAACCTGCTGAGTGGGACTGGTCTGTATCTACATGGTTGTAACCTGCTGAGTGAGGCTGGTCTGTATATCTACATGGTTGTAACCTGCTGAGTGGGACTGGTCTGTATATCTACATGGTTGTAACCTGCTGAGTGAGGCTGGTCTGTATCTCTACATGGTTGTAACCTGCTGAGTGGGACTGGTCTGTATCTACATGGTTGTAACCTGCTGAGTGAGGCTGGTCTGTATATCTACATGGTTGTAATCTACATGGTTGTAACCTGCTGAGTGAGGCTGGTCTGTATCTCTACATGGTTGTAACCTGCTGAGTGGGACTGGTCTGTATCTACATGGTTGTAACCTGCTGAGTGAGGCTGGTCTGTATATCTACATGGTTGTAACCTGCTGAGTGAGACTGGTCTGTATATCTACATGGTTGTAACCTGCTGAGTGAGGCTGGTCTGTATATCTACATGGTTGTAACCTGCAGAGTGGGACTGGTCTGTATATCTACATGGTTGTAACCTGCAGAGTGAGACTGGTCTGTATATCTACATGGTTGTAACCTGCTGAGTGAGACTGGTCTGTATCTCTACATGGTTGTAACCTGCTGAGTGAGACTGGTCTGTATATCTACATGGTTGTAACCTGCTGAGTGAGACTGGTCTGTATATCTACATGGTTATAACCTGCTGAGTGAGACTGGTCTGTATATCTACATGGTTGTAACCTGCTGAGTGGGACTGGTCTGTATCTACATGGTTGTAACCTGCTGAGTGAGACTGGTCTGTATATCTACATGGTTGTAACCTGCTGAGTGAGACTGGTCTGTATATCTACATGGTTGTAACCTGCTGAGTGAGACTGGTCTGTATATCTACATGGTTGTAACCTGCTGAGTGAGACTGGTCTGTATATCTACATGGTTGTAACCTGCTGAGTGTGACTGGTCTATATATCTACATGGTTGTAACCTGCTGAGTGAGACTGGTCTGTATATCTACATGGTTGTAACCTGCTGAGTGAGGCTGGTCTGTATCTCTACATGGTTGTAACCTGCTGAGTGAGACTGGTCTGTATCTCTACATGGTTATAACCTGCTGAGTGGGACTGGTCTGTATATCTACATGGTTGTAACCTGCTGAGTGAGACTGGTCTGTATCTCTACATGGTTGTAACCTGCTGAGTGAGGCTGGTCTGGTCTGTAACCTCTGAGTCTATCTACATGGTTGTAACCTGCTGAGTGAGGCTGGTCTGTATATCTACATGGTTGTAACCTGCTGAGTGGGACTGGTCTGTATATCTACATGGTTGTAACCTGCTGAGTGAGGCTGGTCTGTATCTCTACATGGTTGTAACCTGCTGAGTGGGACTGGTCTGTATCTACATGGTTGTAACCTGCTGAGTGAGGCTGGTCTGTATATCTACATGGTTGTAACCTGCTGAGTGAGACTGGTCTGTATATCTACATGGTTGTAACCTGCTGAGTGAGGCTGGTCTGTATATCTACATAGTTGTAACCTGCAGAGTGGGACTGGTCTGTATCTCTACATGGTTGTAACCTGCTGAGTGGGACTGGTCTGTATATCTACATGGTTGTAACCTGCTGAGTGGGACTGGTCTGTATATCTGCATGGTTGTAACCTGCTGAGTGGGACTGGTCTGTATATCTACATAGTTGTAACCTGCTGAGTGAGACTGGTCTGTATATCTACATGGTTGTAACCTGCTGAGTGAGACTGGTCTGTATATCTACATGGTTGTAACTTGCTGAGTGAGACTGGTCTGTATCTACATGGTTGTAACCTGCTGAGTGAGACTGGTCTGTATCTCTACATGGTTGTAACCTTCTGAGTGAGGCTGGTCTGTATATCTACATGGTTGTAACCTGCTGAGTGGGACTGGTCTGTATATCTACATGGTTGTAACCTGCTGAGTGAGACTGGTCTGTATCTACATGGTTGTAACCTGCTGAGTGAGACTGGTCTGTATCTACATGGTTGTAACCTGCTGAGTGAGACTGGTCTGTATCTCTACATGGTTGTAACCTGCTGAGTGAGACTGGTCTGTATCTCTACATGGTTGTAACCTGCTGAGTGAGGCTGGTCTGTATCTCTACATGGTTGTAACCTGCTGAGTGAGACTGGTCTGTATCTCTACATGGTTGTAACCTGCTGAGTGAGACTGGTCTGTATCTCTACATGGTTGTAACCTGCTGAGTGGGACTGGTCTGTATATCTACATGGTTGTAACCTGCTGAGTGAGACTGGTCTGTATATCTACATGGTTGTAACCTGCTGAGTGAGACTGGTCTGTATATCTACATGGTTGTAACCTGCTGAGTGAGACTGGTCTGTATCTCTACATGGTTGTAACCTGCTGAGTGGGACTGGTCTGTATATCTACATGGTTGTAACCTGCTGAGTGGGACTGGTCTGTATATCTACATGGTTGTAACCTGCTGAGTGGGACTGGTCTGTATATCTACATGGTTGTAACCTGCTGAGTGGGACTGGTCTGTATATCTACATGGTTGTAACCTGCTGAGTGGGACTGGTCTGTATCTACATGGTTGTAACCTGCTGAGTGAGACTGGTCTGTATATCTACATGGTTGTAACCTGCTGAGTGAGACTGGTCTGTATATCTACATGGTTGTAACCTGCTGAGTGGGACTGGTCTGTATCTACATGGTTGTAACCTGCTGAGTGAGACTGGTCTGTATATCTACATGGTTGTAACCTGCTGAATGGGACTGGTCTGTATCTACATGGTTGTAACCTGCTGAGTGGGACTGGTCTGTATATCTACATGGTTGTAACCTGCTGAGTGGGACTGGTCTGTATATCTACATGGTTGTAACCTGCTGAGTGAGACTGGTCTGTATATCTACATGGTTGTAACCTGCTGAGTGAGGCTGGTCTGTATATCTACATGGTTGTAACCTGCTGAGTGAGACTGGTCTGTATATCTACATGGTTGTAACCTGCTGAGTGAGACTGGTCTGTATATCTACATGGTTGTAACCTGCTGAGTGAGACTGGTCTGTATATCTACATGGTTGTAACCTGCTGAGTGAGACTGGTCTGTATATCTACATGGTTGTAACCTGCTGAGTGAGACTGGTCTGTATATCTACATGGTTGTAACCTGCTGAGTGAGACTGGTCTGTATATCTACATGGTTGTAACCTGCTGAGTGTGACTGGTCTGTATCTCTACATGGTTGTAACCTGCTGAGTGAGACTGGTCTGTATATCTACATGGTTGTAACCTGCTGAGTGAGACTGGTCTGTATATCTACATGGTTGTAACCTGCTGAGTGAGACTGGTCTGTATATCTACATGGTTGTAACCTGCAGAGTGAGACTGGTCTGTATATCTACATGGTTGTAACCTGCTGAGTGAGACTGGTCTGTATCTCTACATGGTTGTAACCTGCTGAGTGAGACTGGTCTGTATATCTACATGGTTGTAACCTGCTGAGTGAGACTGGTCTGTATATCTACATGGTTGTAACCTGCAGAGTGGGACTGGTCTGTATCTCTACATGGTTGTAACCTGCTGAGTGAGGCTGGTCTGTATATCTACATGGTTGTAACCTGCTGAGTAAGACTGGTCTGTATATCTACATGGTTGTAACCTGCTGAGTGAGACTGGTCTGTATATCTACATGGTTGTAACCTGCTGAGTGAGACTGGTCTGTATATCTACATGGTTGTAACCTGCTGAGTGAGACTGGTCTGTATATCTACATGGTTGTAACCTGCTGAGTGGGACTGGTCTGTACATGGTTGTAACCTGCTGAGTGAGACTGGTCTGTATATCTACATGGTTGTAACCTGCTGAGTGAGACTGGTCTGTATCTACATGGTTGTAACCTGCTGAGTGGGACTGGTCTGTATCTACATGGTTGTAACCTGCTGAGTGAGACTGGTCTGTATCTCTACATGGTTGTAACCTGCTGAGTGGGACTGGTCTGTATATCTACATGGTTGTAACCTGCTGAGTGAGACTGGTCTGTATATCTACATGGTTGTAACCTGCTGAGTGAGACTGGTCTGTATATCTACATGGTTGTAACCTGCTGAGTGAGACTGGTCTGTATCTCTACATGGTTGTAACCTGCTGAGTGAGACTGGTCTGTATCTCTACATGGTTGTAACCTGCTGAGTGGGACTGGTCTGTATATCTACATGGTTGTAACCTGCTGAGTGGGACTGGTCTGTATATCTACATGGTTGTAACCTGCTGAGTGGGACTGGTCTGTATCTACATGGTTGTAACCTGCTGAGTGGGACTGGTCTGTATCTACATGGTTGTAACCTGCTGAGTGAGACTGGTCTGTATATCTACATGGTTGTAACCTGCTGAGTGAGACTGGTCTGTATATCTACATGGTTGTAACCTGCTGAGTGGGACTGGTCTGTATATCTACATGGTTGTAACCTGCTGAGTGAGACTGGTCTGTATATCTACATGGTTGTAACCTGCTGAGTGGGACTGGTCTGTATATCTACATGGTTGTAACCTGCTGAGTGGGACTGGTCTGTATATCTACATGGTTGTAACCTGCTGAGTGGGACTGGTCTGTATATCTACATGGTTGTAACCTGCTGAGTGAGACTGGTCTGTATATCTACATGGTTGTAACCTGCTGAGTGAGACTGGTCTGTATATCTACATGGTTGTAACCTGACTGGTCTGTATATCTACATGGTTGAGACTGGTCTGTATATCTACATGGTTGTAACCTGCTGAGTGAGACTGGTCTGTATATCTACATGGTTGTAACCTGCTGAGTGAGACTGGTCTGTATATCTACATGGTTGTAACCTGCTGAGTGAGACTGGTCTGTATATCTACATGGTTGTAACCTGCTGAGTGAGACTGGTCTGTATCTCTACATGGTTGTAACCTGCTGAGTGAGACTGGTCTGTATCTCTACATGGTTGTAACCTGCTGAGTGAGACTGGTCTGTATATCTACATGGTTGTAACCTGCTGAGTGAGACTGGTCTGTATATCTACATGGTTGTAACCTGCTGAGTGGGACTGGTCTGTATATCTACATGGTTGTAACCTGCTGAGTGAGGACTGGTCTGTATCTCTACATGGTTGTAACCTGCTGAGTGGGACTGGTCTGGTCTGTTGTAACCTGCAGTGGGCTGGTCTGTATATCTACATGGTTGTAACCTGCTGAGTGAGACTGGTCTGTATATCTACATGGTTGTAACCTGCTGAGTGAGACTGGTCTGTATATCTACATGGTTGTAACCTGCAGAGTGGGACTGGTCTGTATATCTACATGGTTGTAACCTGCTGAGTGGGACTGGTCTGTATATCTACATGGTTGTAACCTGCTGAGTGGGACTGGTCTGTATCTACATGGTTGTAACCTGCTGAGTGAGACTGGTCTGTATATCTACATGGTTGTAACCTGCTGAGTGAGACTGGTCTGTATATCTACATGGTTGTAACCTGCTGAGTGAGACTGGTCTGTATATCTACATGGTTGTAACCTGCTGAGTGAGACTGGTCTGTATATCTACATGGTTGTAACCTGCTGAGTGAGACTGGTCTGTATCTCTACATGGTTGTAACCTGCTGAGTGAGACTGGTCTGTATATCTACATGGTTGTAACCTGCTGAGTGTGACTGGTCTATATATCTACATGGTTGTAACCTGCTGAGTGAGACTGGTCTGTATCTACATGGTTGTAACCTGCTGAGTGAGACTGGTCTGTATATCTACATGGTTGTAACCTGCTGAGTGAGGCTGGTCTGTATCTCTACATGGTTGTAACCTGCTGAGTGAGACTGGTCTGTATCTCTACATGGTTGTAACCTGCTGAGTGAGACTGGTCTGTATCTCTACATGGTTGTAACCTGCTGAGTGAGACTGGTCTGTATCTCTACATGGTTGTAACCTGCTGAGTGAGACTGGTCTGTATCTCTACATGGTTGTAACCTGCTGAGTGGGACTGGTCTGTATATCTACATGGTTGTAACCTGCTGAGTGAGACTGGTCTGTATATCTACATGGTTGTAACCTGCTGAGTGAGACTGGTCTGTATATCTACATGGTTGTAACCTGCTGAGTGAGACTGGTCTGTATCTCTACATGGTTGTAACCTGCTGAGTGGGACTGGTCTGTATATCTACATGGTTGTAACCTGCTGAGTGGGACTGGTCTGTATATCTACATGGTTGTAACCTGCTGAGTGGGACTGGTCTGTATATCTACATGGTTGTAACCTGCTGAGTGGGACTGGTCTGACATGGTTGTAACCTGCTGAGTGGGACTGGTCTGTATCTACATGGTTGTAACCTGCTGAGTGAGACTGGTCTGTATATCTACATGGTTGTAACCTGCTGAGTGAGACTGGTCTGTATATCTACATGGTTGTAACCTGCTGAGTGGGACTGGTCTGTATCTACATGGTTGTAACCTGCTGAGTGAGACTGGTCTGTATATCTACATGGTTGTAACCTGCTGAGTGGGACTGGTCTGTATCTACATGGTTGTAACCTGCTGAGTGGGACTGGTCTGTATATCTACATGGTTGTAACCTGCTGAGTGGGACTGGTCTGTATATCTACATGGTTGTAACCTGCTGAGTGAGACTGGTCTGTATATCTACATGGTTGTAACCTGCTGAGTGAGGCTGGTCTGTATATCTACATGGTTGTAACCTGCTGAGTGAGACTGGTCTGTATATCTACATGGTTGTAACCTGCTGAGTGAGACTGGTCTGTATATCTACATGGTTGTAACCTGCTGAGTGAGACTGGTCTGTATATCTACATGGTTGTAACCTGCTGAGTGAGACTGGTCTGTATATCTACATGGTTGTAACCTGCTGAGTGAGACTGGTCTGTATATCTACATGGTTGTAACCTGCTGAGTGAGACTGGTCTGTATATCTACATGGTTGTAACCTGCTGAGTGTGACTGGTCTGTATCTCTACATGGTTGTAACCTGCTGAGTGAGACTGGTCTGTATATCTACATGGTTGTAACCTGCTGAGTGAGACTGGTCTGTATATCTACATGGTTGTAACCTGCTGAGTGAGACTGGTCTGTATATCTACATGGTTGTAACCTGCTGAGTGAGACTGGTCTGTATATCTACATGGTTGTAACCTGCTGAGTGAGACTGGTCTGTATCTCTACATGGTTGTAACCTGCTGAGTGAGACTGGTCTGTATATCTACATGGTTGTAACCTGCTGAGTGAGACTGGTCTGTATATCTACATGGTTGTAACCTGCAGAGTGGGACTGGTCTGTATCTCTACATGGTTGTAACCTGCTGAGTGAGGCTGGTCTGTATATCTACATGGTTGTAACCTGCTGAGTAAGACTGGTCTGTATATCTACATGGTTGTAACCTGCAGAGTGGGACTGGTCTGTATATCTACATGGTTGTAACCTGCTGAGTGAGACTGGTCTGTATATCTACATGGTTGTAACCTGCTGAGTGAGACTGGTCTGTATATCTACATGGTTGTAACCTGCTGAGTGGGACTGGTCTGTATATCTACATGGTTGTAACCTGCTGAGTGAGACTGGTCTGTATCTCTACATGGTTGTAACCTGCTGAGTGAGACTGGTCTGTATCTACATGGTTGTAACCTGCTGAGTGGGACTGGTCTGTATATCTACATGGTTGTAACCTGCTGAGTGAGACTGGTCTGTATCTCTACATGGTTGTAACCTGCTGAGTGGGACTGGTCTGTATATCTACATGGTTGTAACCTGCTGAGTGAGACTGGTCTGTATATCTACATGGTTGTAACCTGCTGAGTGAGACTGGTCTGTATATCTACATGGTTGTAACCTGCTGAGTGAGACTGGTCTGTATCTCTACATGGTTGTAACCTGCTGAGTGGGACTGGTCTGTATATCTACATGGTTGTAACCTGCTGAGTGGGACTGGTCTGTATATCTACATGGTTGTAACCTGCTGAGTGGGACTGGTCTGTATATCTACATGGTTGTAACCTGCTGAGTGGGACTGGTCTGTATATCTACATGGTTGTAACCTGCTGAGTGGGACTGGTCTGACATGGTTGTAACCTGCTGAGTGAGACTGGTCTGTATATCTACATGGTTGTAACCTGCTGAGTGAGACTGGTCTGTATATCTACATGGTTGTAACCTGCTGAGTGGGACTGGTCTGTATCTACATGGTTGTAACCTGCTGAGTGAGACTGGTCTGTATATCTACATGGTTGTAACCTGCTGAGTGGGACTGGTCTGTATCTACATGGTTGTAACCTGCTGAGTGGGACTGGTCTGTATATCTACATGGTTGTAACCTGCTGAGTGGGACTGGTCTGTATATCTACATGGTTGTAACCTGCTGAGTGAGACTGGTCTGTATATCTACATGGTTGTAACCTGCTGAGTGAGACTGGTCTGTATATCTACATGGTTGTAACCTGCTGAGTGAGACTGGTCTGTATATCTACATGGTTGTAACCTGCTGAGTGAGACTGGTCTGTATATCTACATGGTTGTAACCTGCTGAGTGAGACTGGTCTGTATATCTACATGGTTGTAACCTCTGTGAGACTGGTCTGTATATCTACATGGTTGTAACCTGCTGAGTGAGACTGGTCTGTATATCTACATGGTTGTAACCTGCTGAGTGAGACTGGTCTGTATATCTACATGGTTGTAACCTGCTGAGTGTGACTGGTCTGTATCTCTACATGGTTGTAACCTGCTGAGTGAGACTGGTCTGTATCTACATGGTTGTAACCTGCTGAGTGGGACTGGTCTGTATATCTACATGGTTGTAACCTGCTGAGTGAGACTGGTCTGTATATCTACATGGTTGTAACCTGCTGAGTGAGACTGGTCTGTATATCTACATGGTTGTAACCTGCTGAGTGAGACTGGTCTGTATATCTACATGGTTGTAACCTGCTGAGTGAGACTGGTCTGTATATCTACATGGTTGTAACCTGCTGAGTGAGACTGGTCTGTATATCTACATGGTTGTAACCTGCTGAGTGAGACTGGTCTGTATCTCTACATGGTTGTAACCTGCTGAGTGAGACTGGTCTGTATATCTACATGGTTGTAACCTGCTGAGTGAGACTGGTCTGTATATCTACATGGTTGTAACCTGCAGAGTGGGACTGGTCTGTATCTCTACATGGTTGTAACCTGCTGAGTGAGGCTGGTCTGTATATCTACATGGTTGTAACCTGCTGAGTAAGACTGGTCTGTATATCTACATGGTTGTAACCTGCTGAGTGAGACTGGTCTGTATATCTACATGGTTGTAACCTGCTGAGTGAGACTGGTCTGTATATCTACATGGTTGTAACCTGCTGAGTGGGACTGGTCTGTATATCTACATGGTTGTAACCTGCTGAGTGAGACTGGTCTGTATATCTACATGGTTGTAACCTGCTGAGTGAGACTGGTCTGTATATCTACATGGTTGTAACCTGCTGAGTGGGACTGGTCTGTATCTACATGGTTGTAACCTGCTGAGTGGGACTGGTCTGTATATCTACATGGTTGTAACCTGCTGAGTGAGACTGGTCTGTATATCTACATGGTTGTAACCTGCTGAGTGAGACTGGTCTGTATCTACATGGTTGTAACCTGCTGAGTGAGACTGGTCTGTATCTCTACATGGTTGTAACCTGCTGAGTGAGACTGGTCTGTATATCTACATGGTTGTAACCTGCTGAGTGAGACTGGTCTGTATATCTACATGGTTGTAACCTGCTGAGTGAGGCTGGTCTGTATCTCTACATGGTTGTAACCTGCAGAGTGAGACTGGTCTGTATATCTACATGGTTGTAACCTGCTGAGTGAGACTGGTCTGTATCTCTACATGGTTGTAACCTGCTGAGTGAGACTGGTCTGTATATCTACATGGTTGTAACCTGCTGAGTGAGACTGGTCTGTATATCTACATGGTTGTAACCTGCAGAGTGGGACTGGTCTGTATCTCTACATGGTTGTAACCTGCTGAGTGAGACTGGTCTGTATATCTACATGGTTGTAACCTGCTGTAAGACTGGTCTGACATGGTTGTAACCTGTGAGTGGGACTGGTCTGTATATACATGGTTGTAACCTGCTGAGTGAGACTGGTCTGTATATCTACATGGTTGTAACCTGCTGAGTGAGACTGGTCTGTATATCTACATGGTTGTAACCTGCTGAGTGAGACTGGTCTGTATATCTACATGGTTGTAACCTGCTGAGTGAGACTGGTCTGTATCTCTACATGGTTGTAACCTGCTGAGTGAGACTGGTCTGTATCTACATGGTTGTAACCTGCTGAGTGGGACTGGTCTGTATCTACATGGTTGTAACCTGCTGAGTGAGACTGGTCTGGTCTGTATCTCTACATGGTTGTAACCTGCTGAGTGGGACTGGTCTGTATATCTACATGGTTGTAACCTGCTGAGTGAGACTGGTCTGTATATCTACATGGTTGTAACCTGCTGAGTGAGACTGGTCTGTATATCTACATGGTTGTAACCTGCTGAGTGAGACTGGTCTGTATCTCTACATGGTTGTAACCTGCTGAGTGGGACTGGTCTGTATATCTACATGGTTGTAACCTGCTGAGTGGGACTGGTCTGTATATCTACATGGTTGTAACCTGCTGAGTGGGACTGGTCTGTATATCTACATGGTTGTAACCTGCTGAGTGGGACTGGTCTGTATATCTACATGGTTGTAACCTGCTGAGTGGGACTGGTCTGTATCTACATGGTTGTAACCTGCTGAGTGAGACTGGTCTGTATATCTACATGGTTGTAACCTGCTGAGTGAGACTGGTCTGACTACATGGTTGTAACCTGCTGAGTGGGACTGGTCTGTATCTCACATGGTTGTAACCTGCTGAGTGAGACTGGTCTGTATATCTACATGGTTGTAACCTGCTGAGTGGGACTGGTCTGTATCTACATGGTTGTAACCTGCTGAGTGGGACTGGTCTGTATATCTACATGGTTGTAACCTGCTGAGTGGGACTGGTCTGTATATCTACATGGTTGTAACCTGCTGAGTGAGACTGGTCTGTATATCTACATGGTTGTAACCTGCTGAGTGAGGCTGGTCTGTATATCTACATGGTTGTAACCTGCTGAGTGAGACTGGTCTGTATATCTACATGGTTGTAACCTGCTGAGTGAGACTGGTCTGTATATCTACATGGTTGTAACCTGCTGAGTGAGACTGGTCTGTATATCTACATGGTTGTAACCTGCTGAGTGAGACTGGTCTGTATATCTACATGGTTGTAACCTGCTGAGTGAGACTGGTCTGTATATCTACATGGTTGTAACCTGCTGAGTGTGACTGGTCTGTATCTCTACATGGTTGTAACCTGCTGAGTGAGACTGGTCTGTATATCTACATGGTTGTAACCTGCTGAGTGAGACTGGTCTGTATATCTACATGGTTGTAACCTGCTGAGTGAGACTGGTCTGTATATCTACATGGTTGTAACCTGCTGAGTGAGACTGGTCTGTATATCTACATGGTTGTAACCTGCTGAGTGAGACTGGTCTGTATCTCTACATGGTTGTAACCTGCTGAGTGAGACTGGTCTGTATATCTACATGGTTGTAACCTGCAGAGTGGGACTGGTCTGTATCTCTACATGGTTGTAACCTGCTGAGTGAGGCTGGTCTGTATATCTACATGGTTGTAACCTGCTGAGTAAGACTGGTCTGTATATCTACATGGTTGTAACCTGCTGAGTGAGACTGGTCTGTATATCTACATGGTTGTAACCTGCTGAGTGAGACTGGTCTGTATATCTACATGGTTGTAACCTGCTGAGTGGGACTGGTCTGTATATCTACATGGTTGTAACCTCCTGAGTGAGACTGGTCTGTATATCTACATGGTTGTAACCTGCTGAGTGAGACTGGTCTGTATCTACATGGTTGTAACCTGCTGAGTGGGACTGGTCTGTATCTACATGGTTGTAACCTGCTGAGTGGGACTGGTCTGTATATCTACATGGTTGTAACCTGCTGAGTGAGACTGGTCTGTATATCTACATGGTTGTAACCTGCTGAGTGAGACTGGTCTGTATCTACATGGTTGTAACCTGCTGAGTGAGACTGGTCTGTATCTCTACATGGTTGTAACCTGCTGAGTGAGACTGGTCTGTATATCTACATGGTTGTAACCTGCTGAGTGAGACTGGTCTGTATCTCTACATGGTTGTAACCTGCTGAGTGAGACTGGTCTGTATATCTACATGGTTGTAACCTGCTGAGTGAGGCTGGTCTGTATCTCTACATGGTTGTAACCTGCTGAGTGAGACTGGTCTGTATCTCTACATGGTTGTAACCTGCTGAGTGAGACTGGTCTGTATCTCTACATGGTTGTAACCTGCTGAGTGGGACTGGTCTGTATATCTACATGGTTGTAACCTGCAGAGTGGGACTGGTCTGTATATCTACATGGTTGTAACCTGCTGAGTGAGACTGGTCTGTATATCTACATGGTTGTAACCTGCTGAGTGAGACTGGTCTGTATATCTACATGGTTGTAACCTGCTGAGTGGGACTGGTCTGTATATCTACATGGTTGTAACCTGCTGAGTGAGACTGGTCTGTATCTCTACATGGTTGTAACCTGCTGAGTGAGACTGGTCTGTATCTACATGGTTGTAACCTGCTGAGTGAGACTGGTCTGTATCTACATGGTTGTAACCTGCTGAGTGAGACTGGTCTGTATATCTACATGGTTGTAACCTGCTGAGTGAGGCTGGTCTGTATCTCTACATGGTTGTAACCTGCTGAGTGAGACTGGTCTGTATCTACATGGTTGTAACCTGCTGAGTGGGACTGGTCTGACATGGTTGTAACCTGCTGAGTGAGACTGGTCTGTATCTACATGGTTGTAACCTGCTGAGTGAGACTGGTCTGTATCTACATGGTTGTAACCTGCTGAGTGGGACTGGTCTGTATCTCTACATGATTGTAACCTGCTGAGTGAGACTGGTCTGTATCTCTACATGGTTGTAACCTGCTGAGTGAGACTGGTCTGTATCTACATGGTTGTAACCTGCTGAGTGGGACTGGTCTGTATATCTACATGGTTGTAACCTGCTGAGTGAGACTGGTCTGTATCTCTACATGGTTGTAACCTGCTGAGTGGGACTGGTCTGTATATCTACATGGTTGTAACCTGCTGAGTGAGACTGGTCTGTATATCTACATGGTTGTAACCTGCTGAGTGAGACTGGTCTGTATATCTACATGGTTGTAACCTGCTGAGTGGGACTGGTCTGTATCTCTACATGGTTGTAACCTGCTGAGTGAGACTGGTCTGTATCTACATGGTTGTTGTAACCTGCATGGTTGAGTGAGTGACTGGTCTGTATATCTACATGGTTGTAACCTGCTGAGTGAGACTGGTCTGTATCTACATGGTTGTAACCTGCTGAGTGGGACTGGTCTGTATCTCTACATGGTTGTAACCTGCTGAGTGAGACTGGTCTGTATCTACATGGTTGTAACCTGCTGAGTGGGACTGGTCTGTATATCTACATGGTTGTAACCTGCTGAGTGAGACTGGTCTGTATATCTACATGGTTGTAACCTGCTGAGTGAGACTGGTCTGGTTGTAACCTGCTGAGTGAGGCTGGTCTGTATCTACATGGTTGTAACCTGCTGAGTGGGACTGGTCTGTATATCTACATGGTTGTAACCTGCTGAGTGAGACTGGTCTGTATCTCTACATGGTTGTAACCTGCTGAGTGAGACTGGTCTGTATCTCTACATGGTTGTAACCTGCTGAGTGGGACTGGTCTGTATATCTACATGGTTGTAACCTGCTGAGTGAGACTGGTCTGTATATCTACATGGTTGTAACCTGCTGAGTGGGACTGGTCTGTATATCTACATGGTTGTAACCTGCTGAGTGGGACTGGTCTGTATATCTACATGGTTGTAACCTGCTGAGTGGGACTGGTCTGTATCTACATGGTTGTAACCTGCTGAGTGAGACTGGTCTGTATATCTACATGGTTGTAACCTGCTGAGTGAGACTGGTCTGTATATCTACATGGTTGTAACCTGCTGAGTGGGACTGGTCTGTATATCTACATGGTTGTAACCTGCTGAGTGAGACTGGTCTGTATATCTACATGGTTGTAACCTGCTGAGTGAGACTGGTCTGTATATCTACATGGTTGTAACCTGCTGAGTGAGACTGGTCTGTATATCTACATGGTTGTAACCTGCTGAGTGAGACTGGTCTGTATATCTACATGGTTGTAACCTGCTGAGTGAGACTGGTCTGTATATCTACATGGTTGTAACCTGCTGAGTGAGACTGGTCTGTATATCTACATGGTTGTAACCTGCTGAGTGAGACTGGTCTGTATATCTACATGGTTGTAACCTGCTGAGTGGGACTGGTCTGTATATCTACATGGTTGTAACCTCCTGAGAGACTGGTCTGTATATCTACATGGTTGTAACCTGCTGAGTGAGACTGGTCTGTATCTCTACATGGTTGTAACCTGCTGAGTGGGACTGGTCTGTAATCCATGGTTGTAACCTGCTGAGTGAGACTGGTCTGTATATCTACATGGTTGTAACCTGCTGAGTGAGACTGGTCTGTATATCTACATGGTTGTAACCTGCTGAGTGGGACTGGTCTGTATATCTACATGGTTGTAACCTGCTGAGTGAGACTGGTCTGTATATCTACATGGTTGTAACCTGCTGAGTGAGACTGGTCTGTATATCTACATGGTTGTAACCCGCTGAGTGAGGCTGGTCTGTATATCTACATGGTTGTAACCTGCTGAGTGAGACTGGTCTGTATATCTACATGGTTGTAACCTGCTGAGTGGGACTGGTCTGTATCTCTACATGGTTGTAACCTGCTGAGTGAGACTGGTCTGTATCTACATGGTTGTAACCTGCTGAGTGGGACTGGTCTGTATCTCTACATGGTTGTAACCTGCTGAGTGAGACTGGTCTGTATATCTACATGGTTGTAACCTGCTGAGTGAGACTGGTCTGTATGCTGAGTGAGGCTGGTCTGTATCTACATGGTTGTAACCTGCTGAGTGGGACTGGTCTGTATATCTACATGGTTGTAACCTGCTGAGTGAGACTGGTCTGTATCTCTACATGGTTGTAACCTGCTGAGTGAGACTGGTCTGTATCTCTACATGGTTGTAACCTGCTGAGTGGGACTGGTCTGTATATCTACATGGTTGTAACCTGCTGAGTGAGACTGGTCTGTATATCTACATGGTTGTAACCTGCTGAGTGGGACTGGTCTGTATATCTACATGGTTGTAACCTGCTGAGTGGGACTGGTCTGTATATCTACATGGTTGTAACCTGCTGAGTGGGACTGGTCTGTATCTACATGGTTGTAACCTGCTGAGTGAGACTGGTCTGTATATCTACATGGTTGTAACCTGCTGAGTGAGACTGGTCTGTATATCTACATGGTTGTAACCTGCTGAGTGGGACTGGTCTGTATATCTACATGGTTGTAACCTGCTGAGTGAGACTGGTCTGTATATCTACATGGTTGTAACCTGCTGAGTGAGACTGGTCTGTATATCTACATGGTTGTAACCTGCTGAGTGAGACTGGTCTGTATATCTACATGGTTGTAACCTGCTGAGTGAGACTGGTCTGTATATCTACATGGTTGTAACCTGCTGAGTGAGACTGGTCTGTATATCTACATGGTTGTAACCTGCTGAGTGAGACTGGTCTGTATATCTACATGGTTGTAACCTGCTGAGTGAGACTGGTCTGTATATCTACATGGTTGTAACCTGCTGAGTGAGACTGGTCTGTATATCTACATGGTTGTAACCTGCTGAGTGAGACTGGTCTGTATATCTACATGGTTGTAACCTGCTGGTGAGACTGGTCTGTATCTACATGGTTGTAACCTGCTGAGTGGGACTGGTCTGTATCTACATGGTTGTAACCTGCTGAGTGGGACTGGTCTGTATATCTACATGGTTGTAACCTGCTGAGTGAGACTGGTCTGTATATCTACATGGTTGTAACCTGCTGAGTGAGACTGGTCTGTATCTACATGGTTGTAACCTGCTGAGTGAGACTGGTCTGTATCTCATGGTTGTAACCTGCTGAGTGAGACTGGTCTGTAATCTACATGGTTGTAACCTGCTGAGTGAGACTGGTCTGTATATCTACATGGTTGTAACCTGCTGAGTGAGACTGGTCTGTATATCTACATGGTTGTAACCTGCTGAGTGAGACTGGTCTGTATCTACATGGTTGTAACCTGCTGAGTGAGACTGGTCTGTATCTCTACATGGTTGTAACCTGCTGAGTGGGACTGGTCTGTATATCTACATGGTTGTAACCTGCAGAGTGGGACTGGTCTGTATATCTACATGGTTGTAACCTGCTGAGTGAGACTGGTCTGTATATCTACATGGTTGTAACCTGCTGAGTGAGACTGGTCTGTATATCTACATGGTTGTAACCTGCTGAGTGAGACTGGTCTGTATATCTACATGGTTGTAACCTGCTGAGTGGGACTGGTCTGTATATCTACATGGTTGTAACCTGCTGAGTGAGACTGGTCTGTATCTCTACATGGTTGTAACCTGCTGAGTGAGACTGGTCTGTATCTACATGGTTGTAACCTGCTGAGTGGGACTGGTCTGTATCTACATGGTTGTAACCTGCTGAGTGAGACTGGTCTGTATCTACATGGTTGTAACCTGCTGAGTGAGACTGGTCTGTAACATGGTTGTAACCTGCTGAGTGAGACTGGTCTGTATCTCTACATGGTTGTAACCTGCTGAGTGAGGCTGGTCTGTATATCTACATGGTTGTAACCTGCTGAGTGAGACTGGTCTGTATCTACATGGTTGTAACCTGCTGAGTGGGACTGGTCTGTATCTCTACATGATTGTAACCTGCTGAGTGAGACTGGTCTGTATCTCTACATGGTTGTAACCTGCTGAGTGAGACTGGTCTGTATCTACATGGTTGTAACCTGCTGAGTGGGACTGGTCTGTATATCTACATGGTTGTAACCTGCTGAGTGAGGCTGGTCTATATATCTACATGGTTGTAACCTGCTGAGTGAGACTGGTCTGTATCTCTACATGGTTGTAACCTGCTGAGTGGGACTGGTCTGTATATCTACATGGTTGTAACCTGCAGAGTGGGACTGGTCTGTATATCTACATGGTTGTAACCTGCTGAGTGAGACTGGTCTGTATATCTACATGGTTGTAACCTGCTGAGTGAGACTGGTCTGTATATCTACATGGTTGTAACCTGCTGAGTGAGACTGGTCTGTATATCTACATGGTTGTAACCTGCTGAGTGAGACTGGTCTGTATATCTACATGGTTGTAACCTGCTGAGTGGGACTGGTCTGTATATCTACATGGTTGTAACCTGCTGAGTGAGACTGGTCTGTATCTCTACATGGTTGTAACCTGCTGAGTGAGACTGGTCTGTATCTACATGGTTGTAACCTGCTGAGTGGGACTGGTCTGTATCTACATGGTTGTAACCTGCTGAGTGAGACTGGTCTGTATCTACATGGTTGTAACCTGCTGAGTGAGACTGGTCTGTATCTACATGGTTGTAACCTGCTGAGTGAGACTGGTCTGTATCTCTACATGGTTGTAACCTGCTGAGTGAGGCTGGTCTGTATATCTACATGGTTGTAACCTGCTGAGTGAGACTGGTCTGTATCTACATGGTTGTAACCTGCTGAGTGGGACTGGTCTGTATCTCTACATGATTGTAACCTGCTGAGTGAGACTGGTCTGTATCTCTACATGGTTGTAACCTGCTGAGTGAGACTGGTCTGTATCTACATGGTTGTAACCTGCTGAGTGGGACTGGTCTGTATATCTACATGGTTGTAACCTGCTGAGTGAGGCTGGTCTATATATCTACATGGTTGTAACCTGCTGAGTGAGACTGGTCTGTATCTCTACATGGTTGTAACCTGCTGAGTGGGACTGGTCTGTATATCTACATGGTTGTAACCTGCTGAGTGAGGCTGGTCTATATATCTACATGGTTGTAACCTGCTGAGTGAGACTGGTCTGTATATCTACATGGTTGTAACCTGCTGAGTGAGACTGGTCTGTATATCTACATGGTTGTAACCTGCTGAGTGGGACTGGTCTGTATCTCTACATGGTTGTAACCTGCTGAGTGAGACTGGTCTGTATCTACATGGTTGTAACCTGCTGAGTGAGACTGGTCTGTATATCTACATGGTTGTAACCCGCTGAGTGAGGCTGGTCTGTATATCTACATGGTTGTAACCTGCTGAGTGAGACTGGTCTGTATCTACATGGTTGTAACCTGCTGAGTGGGACTGGTCTGTATCTCTACATGGTTGTAACCTGCTGAGTGAGACTGGTCTGTATCTACATGGTTGTAACCTGCTGAGTGGGACTGGTCTGTATCTCTACATGGTTGTAACCTGCTGAGTGAGACTGGTCTGTATATCTACATGGTTGTAACCTGCTGAGTGAGACTGGTCTGTATCTACATGGTTGTAACCTGCTGAGTGAGGCTGGTCTGTATATCTACATGGTTGTAACCTGCTGAGTGAGACTGGTCTGTATCTCTACATGGTTGTAACCTGCTGAGTGGGACTGGTCTGTATCTCTACATGGTTGTAACCTGCTGAGTGAGACTGGTCTGTATATCTACATGGTTGTAACCTGCTGAGTGGGACTGGTCTGTATATCTACATGTTTGTAACCTGCTGAGTGAGGCTGGTCTGTATATCTACATGGTTGTAACCTGCTGAGTGAGTGGAACTGTTTCCTACTGTATTTCCCTCAGGTCTCTGTCGTTGTTCCTGGAGATCTGGGAGAGTCCCGTTGACGAGGAGCACGTCCAGACCTACCTATGGCTGGGGCGGAGCTACAAGGACAGGGGGAGGAGCCAGGACGTCAGGCTGTGTTTTGAGATGGGCCTCCTCATATCCCTCCAGGCCAGGAACCTCCATAGTGAGTTACCTTAACCCTAACCCTCCAGGCCAGGAACCTCCATAGTGAGTTACCTTAACCCTAACCCTCCAGGCCAGGAACCTCCATAGTGAGTTACCTTAACCCTAACCCTCCAGGCCAGGAACCTCCATAGTGAGTTATCTTAACCCTAACCCTCCAGGCCAGGAACCTCCATAGTGAGTTACCTTAACCCTAACCCTCCAGGCCAGGAACCTCCATAGTGAGTTACCTTAACCCTAACCCTCCAGGCCAGGAACCTCCATAGTGAGTTACCTTAACCCTAACCCTCCAGGCCAGGAACCTCCATAGTGAGTTACCTTAACCCTAACCCTCCAGGCCAGGAACCGACACGTTTAATAATACTGTCAAAACTAACATAACTATCCCTAATCCAAAACCTAACATAACTAACCCTAATCCGAAACCTAATTTAACTAACCCTAATCCAAAACCTAACATAACTAACCCTAATCCGAAACCTAATTTAACTAACCCTAATCCGAAACCTAACATAACTAACCCTAATCCAAAACCTAACATAACTAACCCTAATCCAAAACCTAACATAACTATCCCTAATCCAAAACCTAACATAACTATCCCTAATCCAAAACCTAACATAACTAACCCTAATCCAAAACCTAACATAACCCTAATCCGAAACCTAATTTAACCCTAATCCAAAACCTAACATAACTAACCCTAATCCGAAACCTAATTTAACTAACCCTAATCCAAAACCTAACATAACTAACCCTAATCCAAAACCTAACATAACTATCCCTAATCCAAAACCTAACATAACTATCCCTAATCCAAAACCTAACATAACTATCCCTAATCCAAAACCTAACATAACTAACCCTAATCCAAAACCTAACATAACTATCCCTAATCCAAAACCTAACATAACTAACCCTAATCCAAAACCTAACATAACTAACCCTAATCCGAAACCTAATTTAACTAACCCTAATCCGAAACCTAACATAACTAACCCTAATCCAAAACCTAACATAACTAACCCTAATCCAAAACCTAACATAACTATCCCTAATCCAAAACCTAACATAACTATCCCTAATCCAAAACCTAACATAACTATCCCTAATCCAAAACCTAACATAACTATCCCTAATCCAAAACCTAACATTAAAGCTAGTTCAACCAAACTATGAAAGACAACAACCGATGACGATTATTTAATGTTAATCAAAAGTAGCCACTATCAGTCCTCTGTCCTCTCTCTCTCTCTAGGTCAGATGGTGGTGGCTAAAGTCCTGAGTCGTCACTACGCCGACGTGCTGCTGTATGGACAGAGTATCCTCTACTATGAGCACTGTGTGTCTGTGTCCAGGGACCTGAAGGACAAGAGACTAGAGGGAGAATATCTAGAGATCCTCAGTAGCCTCTACCTGTCCCTCAATACTGAGAAGTAGGTTTATATATCTGTCTGTCTCTACCTCTCCCTCAATACTGAGAAGTAGGTTAATATATCTGCCTGTCTGTCTCTACCTCTCCCTCAATACTGAGAAATAGGTTTGTATATCTGTCTGTCTGTCTTTCTCTACCTCTCCCTCAATACTGAGAAGTAGGTTTGTATATCTGTCTGTCTGTCTTTCTCTACCTCTCCCTCAATACTGAGAAGTAGGTTTGTATATCTGTCTGTCTGTCTTTCTCTACCTCTCCCTCAATACTGAGAAATAGGTTTGTATATCTGTCTGTCTGTCTTTCTCTACCTCTCCCTCAATACTGAGAAGTAGGTTTGTATATCTGTCTGTCTGTCTTTCTCTACCTCTCCCTCAATACTGAGAAGTAGGTTTGTATATCTGTCTGTCTGTCTTTCTCTACCTCTCCCTCAATACTGAGAAGTAGGTTTGTATATCACTGTCTCTCTACCTCTCCCTCAATACTGAGAAGTAGGTTTACATATCTGTCTCAATTATGATCTCTCTCTCTGTCTTTCACGCTGTGTCTCTATCTCCCCCTCTCTCCCTATCAACACTGCAAAATAACTTATTTGGAGTGAATTACTGTTTTGCTATTCTCAGGTCTACGAGGTAGTCACTGGACTACACTAAGCAGTGTCTGAGGATTAATAAAGTTATTCATTTCAAACAGATCATCAAGGAAGTCACTGGACTACACTAAGCAGTGTCTGAGGATTAATAAAGTTATTCATTTCAAACAGATCATCAAGGAAGTCTCTGGACTACAGTAAGCAGAATCTGAGGATTGATAAAGTTATTCATTTCAAACAGATCATCAAGGAAGTCTCTGGACTACACTAAGCAGTGTCTGAGGATTAATAAAGTTATTCATTTCAAACAGATCATCAAGGAAGTCTCTGGATTACACTAATCAGTGTCTGAGGATTAATAAAGTTATTCATTTCAAACAGATCATCAAGGAAGTCTCTGGACTACAGTAAGCAGAGTCTGCGTATCTCCATTGACTTGGGGAAGAGAGAGGAAGAGTCAGAGACGTGGCTTCAGGTGGGACGCATCTACTACCTCATCCATGAAGATGAACTGGCGGACATGTACCTACAGGTGAGTCCAGAGAGAAAGGGAGAATAGAGAAAGGGGGAATAGAGAAAGGGGGAAGAGAGAAAGGGGGAAGAGAGAAAGGGGGAATAGAGAAAGGGGGAATAGAGAAAGGGGGAAGAAAGGGGGAATAGAGAAAGGGGAAGAAAGGGGGAATAGAGAAAGGGGGAAGAGAGAAAGGGGGAAAGAGAAAGGGGGAATAGAGAAAGGGGGAATAGAGAAAGGGGGAATAGAGAAAGGGGGAAGAAAGGGGGAATAGAGAAAGGGGGAAAGGGGGAATAGAGAAAGGGGGAAGAAAGGGGGAATAGAGAAAGGGGGAATAGAGAAAGGGGGAAGAGAGAAAGGGGGAATAGAGAAAGGGGGAATAGAGAAAGGGGGAAGAAAGGGGGAAGAGAGAAAGGGACAGAGAGAGATCTATTACCTCATCCACAAATATGAACTGGTTCACCTGTACCACCATGAGAGAGGGGGAGGGACGGAGGAGAAGAAGTAGAGAAGGCAAAGAGGAGAGTGAAAGATAGAAGAGGAGAGAAAGAGGGAAGTAAATTAGTCTCTCTATGTGTGTCTGCATGAACATGAACATTATGGACTCTTATCAGTCAACAACCACAGTGATAACCATCTTCTCCCCATACCTGACCTATAATCACACTGGATCATATCATCTTCATAGCACGTTTTATCATATGATGTCGCAATATCTGTCTCTCTATAAACCTTGTTTACAACATGATCCAAATGCCCAACAAGAAGGTAGGAGTTTAATGAAGTATATTGCACATGTTATAGTACTGGTACTTTGGCATTTTCCAAAATGTAAATACCATACGAGATGTTCCCTCAGAGCATTGGATTAATATGGTGTTGTATTGATTATGGATTGATTCTGATTGACTTGCAGGCAGCGGTGAAGACAGCCCTGAGGATGAATGACCCTCGCTTCGCCATGAGTATCTACGAGGAGGCAGGAGATATCTTCTTCAAAGGCCACAGGAACAGACTGGCGTCACTGCCCTTCTACAGGGTGTGGATGAGGGGATGTTATTGAATTGAACTTTATTGATCACCAGAGGAGGAAATTAGGTTTTGGAGGGTCCATCTCCTCCATGAAATTACAGATTGTTATGACTTATTGGTAACATGTATTTCAAAGTTACTGTATAATAGTTTCAATTCAATTGGAAAATGAGTGACACATAAGATTATAATTGGACTAGTGTGCCATTTTACACACATTTATAACAGGCTTTATACCATGGCCTGAGCCTGTTAAAAGCAACACATTATAACATTATTTGGGGCGGCAGGGTAGCCTAGTGGTTAGAGTGTTGGACTAGTAACCGGAAGGTTGCAAGGTCAAACCCCCGAGCTGACAAGGTACAAATCTGTCATTTTGCCCCTGAACAGGCAGTTAACCCACTGTTCCTAGGCTGTCATTGAAAATAAGAATTTGTTCTTAACTGACTTGCCTGGTTAAATAAAGGTTAAAAAAATAACACCAGTGGTTCTCTGCTCTTGTTTTAGGACGGCAGTCTCCCTTTTGCTCGGAGCATCCATGACGTCCACTCAGAGTTCAGACTGCTGAGTAAACTGACTGAACTACTGATGACCCAGGAAGAGTATGAAGAGGCTCTACAGTACGCCATTCTGGCTGTACAGATCAGTACCAAAACAGGTAATGTAGGAGGGAGGGACAGAGTTCAGACTGCTGAGTAAACTGACTGAACTACTGATGACCCAGGAAGAGCACGAAGAGGCTCTACAGTACGCCGTTCTGGCTGTACAGATCAGCACCAAAACAGGTAATGTAAGGAGGGAGGAAGGGAGGTGGGGAAGGAGGGAGGGAGGTGGGGAAGGAGGGAGGGAGGTGGGGAAGGAGGGAGGGAGGTGGGGAGGGAGGGAGGGAGGTGGGGAAGGAGGGAGGGAGGGAGGGAGGTGGGGAGGGAGGGAGGGAGGGAGGTGGGGAGGGAGGGAGGGAGGTGGGGAAGGAGGGAGGTGGGGAAGGAGGGAGGGAGGTGGGGAAGGAGGGAGGGATGTACCTGGACCGGGATTTGAAGCAGCAACCCTTCAGCTTCCAGCTACTGGTCTGCTTCCTATAACCAGGACTACCAATCTTGGTTTGAATCTGTTCATTCCATTCATGTAGATAACCATCCTGCGATGTTATTGTCCTCCAGGTGTGTGTGTGAACGAGCGCACAGCGTACCACCGTCTGGCTACAGTGTACTACAGTCTGGAGCAGTATGAGATGACAGAGAACTACTACCTCAAGTCTCTGTCTCTCAGCCCTGCTGTACTGCAGCACCCCCTGGAGGCTAGATACTACACCAAGCTCTACTGCAGGCTGGGGGACCTGACCCTGCACAAACTAAAGGTAAAGGCTCCGGCTCTGGAGGGCAGAAGTACTGCTGATTGTCTTTACTATCGGGTAGTTCATTAATCTGTATAGGCTTTCCAGTTTAATAGCACTACAGCATGTGAGAGAGAGGGGGACAGAGAGCGAGGAGAGAGAGATAGCAGTGGTGGAAAAAGTACTCAATTGTCATTCTTGAGTAAAAGTAAAGATACCTTAACAGAAAATGACTCAAGTAAAAGTGAAGTCACCCAGTAAAATACTACTCAGAGTGAAAATCTAATGATTTTCTTGTTTTTTTTATTTACAGATAGTCAGGAGGGGCCACACTACAACACTCAGACATCATTTACAAATGAAGCATTTCTTTTTAGTGATTCCTCCAAATCAGAGTCAGTAGGGAGGAGCATAGCAAGGCACAAGGCGAGACCCAGATGTAAATGGTTGGAGTCTTACAATGTTTATTAATCCAAAGGGGTAGGCAAGAGAAGGGTCGTGGACAGGCAAAAAGGTCAAAACCAGATCAGAGTCCAGGAGGTACAGAGTGGCTGCAGGCTCGTGGTCAAGGCAGGCAGAAACAGGCAAGGGTCAAAACCAGGAGGACTAGAAAAAGGAGAATGCAAAAAGCAGGAGAACGGGAAAACCACTGGTTGACTTGGAAACATACAAGACGAACTGGCACAGAGAGACAGGAAACACAGGGATAAATACACTGGGGAAAATAAGCGACACCAGGAGGGGGTGGAGACAATCACGAGGACAGGTGAAACAGATCAGGGCGTGACAAAGCAGGGATGTTCTCTTGATAAGTGCTTGAATTATACCATTTTCCTGTCCTGCTAAGCATTCAAAATATAACGAGTACTTTTGGGTGTCAGGGAAAATGTACGGAGTAAAAAGTACCGATTTTCTTGAGGAATGTAGTGAAGTAAAAGTAAAAGTTGTCATAAATATAAATAGTAAAGTACAGATACTCAAAAAAACTACTTAAGTAGTACTTTAAAGTATTTTTACTTAAGTACTTTACACCACTGATAGATAGTAACAAACCCTTTAAAGCTATTAATGAATACATTACCTAAAAGGCCAATTATTCCCAACACCTCTGTCCTCCTCCTCTCCCCCCATATCTCCACCCCCCCTCCTCCTCCTCCATCTCCCCCACCCTCCTTCTCCCCAGGATGCCTATGACTCGGTGGGATACTTCCAGCTGGCTCTAGCTGCTGCCCTGGAGGACCGTGCCAACCCGCAGGCGCTGTATGTGGTCTACATGAAGCTGGCAGAGATCCATGCCAACCATATGCCAGACCCACTGCTCTGCCAGGCTTACAGGGAAAGAGCACAGAGCCTGAGGATGGAACTCTCTGGGCTGGAAGAGATGGATGGGAGGGAAGGAGAGACAGAGGAGTGGAGAGGAGAGATGGAGGGCAGAGGAGAGATGGAGGGGAGAGAGAGACAGAGACAGAGGGAAGAGAAGAGACAGAGGGAAGAGAAGAGATGGAGGGCAGAGGAGAGATGGAGGGGAGAGGAGAGATGGAGGGGAGAGGAGAGACAGAGACAGAGGGAAGAGAAGAGACGGAGGGCAGAGGAGAGATGGAGGGGAGAGGAGAGACAGAGACAGAGGGAAGAGAAGAGACGGAGGGCAGAGGAGAGATGGAGGGGAAAGGAGAGACAGAGACAGAGGGGAGAGGAGAGATGACAGAGGGGAGAGGAGAGACGGAGGGGAGAGGAGAGACAGAGACAGAGGGAAGAGAAGAGACAGAGGGAAGAGAAGAGACGGAGGGCAGAGGAGAGATGGAGGGGAAAGGAGAGACAGAGACAGAGGGGAGAGGAGAGATGGAGGGGAGAGGAGAGACAGAAACAGAGGGGAGAGAAGAGACAGAGGGGAGAGGAGTAGTAACATGTGATACAGACCTGGAGACGAGAAACACAGTTATGGAGGAGACCGAGCCAGAGACTGGATGCAGTGAGCATACAGATACTATCCCCAAAGAGGCTATTGACATGGACAGTGCACAGAGCCTGAGTTTGGAGCCTGCTGGACTACAGGACATGGAGGGGAGAGACACAGAGGGACAACACACAGGACTTGGAGACATGGAGAGGGGAGACACAGAGGGACAACACACAGGACTTGGAGACATGGAGAGGGGAGACACAGAGGGACAACACACAGGACTTGGAGACATGGAGAGGGGAGACACAGAGGGACAACACACAGGACTTGGAGACATGGAGAGGGGAGACACAGAGGGACAACACACAGGACTTGGAGACACGGAGAGGGGAGAGACAGAGATAGGACACCCAGACACTACAGAGAAACAGCATCCAGTTACCAAAAAGAGAGAAGCAGAGACTGAGACTGGATGTGGTGACTCTATCGATGCAGAAGCAAATTCCAAAGATGCTAACTGTAAGGATAGCAGTCACACCAATGCAGATAGCCATGAAGCCGATTCTGATGTGTTTAAAGTAGACAGAGACACTAGTAACTCAAATCCAGACAAGATCCTCCCATGGGCTACTCACATAGACCAAGACACTGACACTACAGACACAAGCCCTTGTCAAGCAGATGTTGAACACACACAGAATGACTATACAACAACAAGCAGTGCATTTGTAGACACTACAATAACAGAGGACACTGGCAGTATAGACAGAATACCTTGTGACCCTAACAACACTGAGACTATGCCAACAGAAACATGCATCAAACATAGCGACTCAACGGCCACAGACACAGATACAGACACACCCTACAAAGACAGCCCTACAGACAGCAGTCACACAGACACAGATACAGACATAGACTCCTCTCAAAGACAGACACAGAGGTAACTCACAAAGACAGCCCTACAGACAGCAGTCACACAGACACAGATACAGACATAGACTCCTCTCAAAGACAGACACAGAGGTAACTCACAAAGACAGCCCTACAGACAGCAGTCACACAGACATAGACTCCTCTCAAAGACAGACACAGAGGTAACTCACAAAGACAGCCCTACAGACAGCAGTCACACAGACACAGATACAGACATAGACTCCTCTCATAGACAGACAGAGGGGTAACTCACAAAGACAGCCCTACAGACAGCAGTCACACAGACAGACATAGACTCCTCTCAAAGACAGACACAGAGGTAACTCACAAAGACAGCAGACACGGACATGTTGTTGATGTTGATTGTGCAAACAGTAACGTTAGAAAGACAGACAGACGCTGTTCAGCCACAGACTGAACAGGATGATGATAGATCTGTTCACACCCTCACAGACACTCTCCATAAAGATAGTATCAGTCCTACAGACAAGATGTCGGCCATCTTTACTATGGTCTACTGTAGCAATGACAGTGTGTTTTTTTAACATCAATATTATGTCTGTATGTAATTATGAATGCGTAACTTTTCTGTGGTTTACATACTCTGTATATTACAGAGGTTTATCAAGCTTGTGTAAATATGTAGTTTTTATAACTGAATTAAAGTTATGTATGACTTGAGCTTAGTGTTTGTATTATTCAGTTGTAAGGATTTGGCAACGAACACTAACATACTGTACAAACAGATCATTTCATCTATTTAATATTGGGTCACACCTGCTGGATATAGTGCTCCTCTTATAAGTCCACAAACTATCCACGGTGGTGGAGAGTAGGCAGGCAGCGATTGGAAGGCTTTTCCTGTGGTGAAGGAGAAGCGGACCAAAATGCAGCGTGGTGGTTATTCATGTTCTTTAATCAAGGAACTAGACATGAAATAACTAGCAAAACAATAAATGTGCCAAAACCTAAACAGTCCTATCTGGTGCAAACACAGAGACAGGAACAATCACCCACAAACACACAGTGAAACCCAGGCTACCTAAGTATGATTCTCAATCAGAGACAACTAATGACACCTGCCTCTGATTGAGAACCATACTAGGCCTAAACATAGAAATACCCCAAAACATAGAAAAACAAACATAGACTGCCCACCCAACTCACACCCTGACCATACTAAATAATGACAAAACAAAGGAAATAAAGGTCAGAACGTGACAGCGATCATTTGGACATTTTAAATCTAAAAACCAATGGATCATTTGCAACCAACAGGCGGACTTAACGCACAGCACTGGGATTCCTTAAAACAATACTACCGGGAGATTACATGCACCAGTTTGTTAAAACAATACTACCGGGAGATTACATGCACCAGTGTGTTAAAACAATACTAACAGGAGATTACATGCACCAGTGTGTTAAAACAATACTACCGGGAGATTACATGCACCAGTTTGTTAAAACAATACTACCGGGAGATTACATGCACCAGTTTGTTAAAACAATACTACCGGGAGATTACATGCACTAGTGTGTTAAAACAATACTAACAGGAGATTACATGCACCAGTGTGTTAAAACAATACTAACAGGAGATTACATGCACTAGTGTGTTAAAACAATACTACCGGGAGATTACATGCACCAGTGTGTTAAAACAATACTACCGGGAGATTACATGCACCAGTGTGTTAAAACAATACTACCGGGAGATTACATGCACTAGTGTGTTAAAACAATACTACCGGGAGATTACATGCACCAGTGTGTTAAAACAATACTAACAGGAGATTACATACACCAGTGTGTTAAAACAAACTTGCTTGCTTCAAAAACACACAAGAATAAACCAGCAGATCAGTTGATCTCCAGTTGTTACCGAGTTAGATACTGTACCACACAGCTGGATCTAGGTTCTCTACGCCCGCCCCCAATGAAATCTTGACCTATCAGGAAAATGGAAATTAGCCAGGTTTGAAAGTAATAAAAAAGATTTATTGTAAGAATATAGACCCAGTGAATTGTAAGGAACTCGAGAACAGTAAACTTGGGAAGAGTATAGTTCAGTTCAGTACAGTGTAGTACAGTACAGTAGACAAATTACACTATAATTTAATGTAAACATTTTAGATTAACAATCATAATTGGCTTGATTTTGTTACAAATTTTAGATGTGGACAGTTCAGGAACACTTTATTTTCCACTTGGCCATTCTGTTTTAGACTAGTTATTAATGGATGACATACTGTATTAAACTAGTTATTAATGGATGACATACTGTATTAAACTAGTTATTAATGGATGACATACTGTATTACGACTAGTTAATAATAGTTATTAATGGATGGCATACTCTATTAGACTAGTTATTAATGGATGACATACTGTATTAAACTAGTTATTAATGGATGACATACTGTATTAAACTAGTTATTAATGGATGACATATTGTATTAAACTGGCCATGACTGTATTAGACTAGTTATTAATGGATGACATACTGTATTAAACTAGTTATTAATGGATGACATACTGTATTAAACTAGTTATTAATGGATGACATACTGTATTAAACTAGTTACTAGTTAATAGTTATTAATGGATAATGGATGACATACTGACATATTAGACTAGTTATTAATGGATGACATACTGTATTAAACTAGTTATTAATGGATGACATACTGTATTAAACTAGTTATTAATGGATGACATATTGTATTAAACTAGTTATTAATGGATGACATACTGTATTAGACTAGTTATTAATGGATGACATACTGTATTAAACTAGTTATTAATGGATGACATACTGTATTAAACTAGTTATTAATGGATGACATACTGTATTAAACTAGTTATTAATGGATGACATACTGCATTAGACTAGTTATTAATGGATGACATATTGTATTAGACTAGTTATTAATGGATGACATACTGTATTAAACTAGTTATTAATGGATGACATACTGCATTAGACTAGTTATTAATGGATGACATATTGTATTAGACTAGTTATTAATGGATGACATACTGTATTAAACTAGTTATTAATGGATGACATACTGTATTAGACTAGTTATTAATGGATGACATATTGTATTAGACTAGTTATTAATGGATGGCATACTGTATTAGACTAGTTATTAATGGATGACATACTGTATTAAACTAGTTATTAATGGATGACATACTGTATTAAACTAGTTATTAATGGATGACATATTGTATTAAACTAGTTATTAATGGATGACATACTGTATTAGACTAGTTATTAATGGATGACATACTGTATTAGACTAGTTATTAATGGATGACATACTGTATTAGACTAGTTATTAATGGATGACATACTGTATTATACTAGTTATTAATGGATGACATACTGTATTACGACTAGTTAATAATAGTTATTAATGGATGACATACTCTATTAGACTAGTTATTAATGGATGACATACTGTATTAGACTAGTTATTAATGGATGACATACTGTATTACGACTAGTTAATAATGGATGACATACTGTATAACACTAGTTATTAATGGATGAAATACTGTATTACCACTAGTTATTAATGGATGACATACTGTATTACAACTAGTTATTGATGGATGACATACTGTATTAAGACTAGTTAATAATGGATGACATTGAATAAGACTAGTTATTAATGGATGACATACTGTATTAAGACTAGTTAATAATGGATGACATACTGTATTAGCCTAGTTAATAATGGATGACATACTGTATAACACTAGTTATTAATGGATGAAATACTGTATTACCACTAGTTATTAATGGATGACATACTGTATTACAACTAGTTATTGATGGATGACATACTGTATTAAGACTAGTTAATAATGGATGACATTGTATAAGACTAGTTATTAATGGATGACATACTGTATTAAGACTAGTTAATAATGGATGACATACTGTATTAGCCTAGTTATTAATGGATGACATACTGTATTACGACTAGTTATTAACGGATGACATACTGTATTAGACTAGTTATTAATAGATTACATACTGTATAAGACTAGTTATTAATGGGTGACATACTGTATTAAGACTAGTTAATAATGGATGACATTGTATAACACTAGTTATTAATGGATGACATACTGTTTTTAAGACTAGTTAATAATGGATGAAATACTGTATTAGCCATCAATGGGTTCCCAAATATGAATGGATAGATGGCACCCACATAACCATAAAAGCACGGTCCCCAAACAAGTTCAACTATGTGAACAGAAAAGGCTTCCACTCTTATTGTGGAGATGCTAGGTTGTGATGCGTAAAAGACGCTGCTGAATGGTGGCAAGTTGGCCAGGTGGAACACAACACTCGCATCATTATACTGAAGATTAATCTTTATCAAAAGTTCTCGGTAATTGTTATTACGTGATTAATCTAACTTAATCATGTAACTGTAATTAACTAGGAAGTCGGGGCACCAAGGAAAATATTCAGATTACAAGGTTATAATTGTCCTAATATAACTTTCAGATATTTTAATAAGGCATTTAATAGGGCCTTTAAGGAGGATTAATATGAGCTTTGCTCAACTCCTGCATCTTCTGGCCTCTCTGGTCTAAAAGGCTATCGAGGAGAGGCGGCGAGGAGAGGCGGTGAGGAGAGGCGGCGAGGAAAAGGAAAGTGGATCAAAAAAGGTGCTTGTTTAAATGAAACTCTCCTGCTCTATTCGCTCTTCATCAGGCAAATTACGTTTACAGGATGGAATCCCAGAACAAATGAATAAAGTGATAACAACAAATGTAGGTAGTTGTGCAAGACATTTTATAGATAAAAGTAGCATATTGTGTTTAAATGTTTGCATGCTTTTCTCCTTTTCTCTTCCATGATGGACTAATGGTGCTTTCAAGACAACTGAGAATTCTGGAAAAAAAACAGATGGCACCCACATCAAAATTGGGTCAAAATTGATGTCATTGATCTTCACGTCGGAAAGTCGGAGCTCTAGAACGATGCCAGTGTCCGACTTGGAATTCCGAGTTGATGAACATTCCAAACTATTTCTTCCAGCTGGTGCTGGTTTTTTGCAGAGTTCCAGTTGTGTTGAATGCACTGAAGTCGGAAGTCGGAGATTTCAGAGTACCCAGTTGTGTTGAATGCACTAAAGTCGGAAGTCGGAGATTTCAGAGTACCCAGTTGTGTTGAATGCACTAAAGTCGGAAGTCGGAGATTTCCGAGTTCCCAGTTGTTTTGAACGTGCTTCCTCACCAAAAGGAGTCTATCGAGGATGGGAGGACAGTCTTCCATTTTTCCTACAGACAAATTGACATGCTCCTCGACCACTTACTGGTTTCTGGTCAAGGAGGAGAGAAAACGGAGGAGAGAGGGCGGAGGACAGATTTTTGCCCATATGAGGCCATAGTGGCCAATAGTGGTTGCCAATGAGATCAGCTGTTCATGTGATCTTAGCGCGTATTGATGGTTTACCGAGAGATCACCTCTTCATATGGTTCTCAATATTGGTTGCAACTGACGCAATGTTAACATTTCTAATCGAGTGTGATCTTTTATATACAAATATGGGGCATGTCAGGCTTATGGGACAATGCTTGACAACGCTTGAAACGCTACAACATGAAAAAACATTAACAAACATTTGCGGTCTGGCTTCAAATGAGTAGGCAGGAAAGGAGTGTGTGGTCTCCAGTGATTATCGTTATTGGTTTCTCCATCTATTTCTTCATTCGAGAAAAAATCTTGTGTTAAAAGCCCCTAGAAGAGTCTACACTGTCACGATCAAATGTACACATTGTTGTGTAGTACTGTGTAGTACTTCAACCAGTAGAGATCGTTGTTGTGCTGCTTGATTTCACTAAGCCGGTATGTAACCTATTGTTTCACCACCTGATGGCAGTATACTATAATGTACTATATGTCGAGTTCTGGTTCGGTTCCAGCACCTCTCTATTGGCAAGAGCTTCTGGGGAAAGAGACAGAGGAATGGGGGGGGGGGGGGGGGGGTTCTCATTAAATAGAAAATAGTGACTTGAATCACTTGAAGACTGTTTTGCATGCAGAGACCTAAAGGTTCTGTCTGAGCTTTAGTGATCAGGACTGTGCATGTTTGTAAGGAAGAAATCAATACTATTGAGTCAGTACCATATTTGGAGAGGGTCACAAATATTGCTGCACACTGTGGTCTCTCTCTCTCTGTCTCTCTCTGTCTCTCTCTGTGTCTCTGTGTCTCTCTCTCTCACTCACTCACTCACTCACTCACTCACTCACTCACTCACTCACTCTCTCTCACTCTCTCACTCTCTCTCTCTCTCTCTCTCTCTCTCTCTCTCTCTCTCTCTCTCTCTCATTGTTGTGTTACTATATGCACAGACTTGACTGGCGTCTCTATAAGCCAGGTCAAACAGTGTTTGCATGCAGGGCTGCAGTGACATCCCTCTTTTCTATCCTAGAACTGTTGTACTGCTACCTTGTGTCATCATTCACCAGAGGAAAATGTTCAGAGAACAGTTCCCTTGGGCCTGCCATATTCCCTGTCTTAGGAGATGTGAGGAGACACGTGGTATTAGCAGTGGGCTGTTTTGTTCCAGTGAAAAGAAAATATTTTACACACTCCCCTTGTTACAAAACTGCCAACTCCAGACAACTCCATACAACAGCATCTAAACAGTATGTGGGAGATGTGTGCTGGACATGAGCACATCACATGAGGTGCAGACTGAGTGTGCTGTTTCATCTCTCTCTCGCTCCCCACTCTCTCCCCCCCTCTCTCCTTCTCCCCCCTCTCTCCTTCTCTCTCATTTTTCATTGTGCTGATACCAGGAAGGCAGTGGGTTGTGTGAGTGACAGCAGAGTGGAGGAGTTTTGGAAACACTGTAGTGGTTAGCAGAATAGTGATGACTGGTGCTGAGAGAGGTGGAATTGACCCCCACACTCTTTCTCTCTACATACAACACACACACACCTTTTATGAAGGTGCACAATGTGCTGTTCTTTGGAATGCTATTGTGTGACAACTTAAAGACATGCTCCAGCACTTTGTCAACTAGTAATTATGTTTTAAACAAACCTCCCGCTTTGGGCTGGATGTGTCAATGTGTAGTTCATCCATGCAAAACCTATGAGCAGAATTCGAGTTCTAGCCAATGAGGCCTCAACCCCTGACGCGCACACACACACACACACACACACACACACACACGCACTCTCTCTTCTTGTCTGTCTCTCTCTCCTCAGCTCCCCCTCACACCCTTTGTCGCTGAGTCCTATCTACAGCACAATATTAAGCTGTTGTTTACTGTAGCATGATTTAGATTGTTGTACCCTGTCAGACAATGCTGCAGAGAGTACGTCCGAACAGCGAAGGGATAAACACAGTTCAAATAGAACTATCAAGACTGTCGCTCCATCTCAGGTCTGAAACACTCAAATCAGACCGTAGGGGAGACTCTGTCATACAGTACAGCTGTTTTTAAAATTCTTGTTTGTTTTTCTTTTTCAAGTGGTTTCAGATCATTTCTGGAATGAAAAGCACTGTAGAAGTTTTTATTTTTATTTGACCTTTATTTAACTAGGCAAGTCAGTTAAGAACTAATTCTTATTTTCAATGCCTAGGAAAAGTGGGTTAACTGCCTGTTCAGGGGCAAAACAACAGATTTGTATCTTGTTCTTGCTCTGAATTTCATTTGGGGTAGATTGACAACGAGATATGGATCCCCTATGAGGGAAAGAAAGCTCTGACCTCTCTCTGTGAACTTACTGTAGCCAAGGCAAATACACGTACAACCTCTTAATTGGCTAAACATCAGCGCTTCATTATGACACTTCCATTGTCTCTTGCTATGTTCCACCCTTCCCTCTGCTACGATGTCTTCCAGACTGTCGTTTTTGTGTTTGACCATTTTCATAACAATAAGGACAAGTTTGTTGTCGGACAACAATAGAATGTTCATGACTTAATATGTGCCAAAGATGGTTCGATGAAAGGCTATTTTTTCACAGAGGAGTAGGAGGAATCTGGTCTGAAACAAGTGGCGGAGAATGCGGGAATTTGACAACGTGGTCAGATTAGGGTTGACATTTACGCAGCATCAGCATCAGTTTGTCCTGGCCCAACAACCGCAACTGGCAGTTCAGGATGAATGCTGGAGGAACAGTGCCTACAAAATGTCTGCCTGGTTGAGGAAATCAGGAATCAACGAGGAGGAACGCCTACCGAATCGCATCCAAACCAGTTTAAAAAAAAGCTAACATGGAGGATGTCGACATGGAAACCAGTTTTTAATAAAGCTAACGGAGGATGAGGACAAGGAAACCCGTTCTTAATAAAGCTAGCGGAGGATGAGGACAAGGAAACCCGTTCTTAATAAAGCTAGCGGAGGACAATGACATGGAAACCAGATTTTAATAAAGCTAACGGAGGATGAGGACAAGGAAACCCGTTCTTAATAAAGCTAGCGGAGGACAATGACATGGAAACCCGTTCTTAATAAAGCTAACGGAGGATGAGGACAAGGAAACCCGTTCTTAATAAAGCTAGCGGAGGACAATGACATGGAAACCAGATTTTAATAAAGCTAACGGAGGATGAGGACAAGGAAACCCGTTCTTAATAAAGCTAACGGAGGATGAGGACAAGGAAACCCGTTCTTAATAAAGCTAGCGGAGGACAATGACATGGAAACCAGATTTTAATAAAGCTAACGGAGGATGAGGACAAGGAAACCCGTTCTTAATAAAGCTAGCGGAGGACAATGACATGGAAACCAGATTTTAATAAAGCTAACGGAGGATGAGGACAAGGAAACCCGTTCTTAATAAAGCTAACGGAGGATGAGGACAAGGAAACCCGTTCTTAATAAAGCTAGCGGAGGACAATGACATGGAAACCAGATTTTAATAAAGCTAACGGAGGATGAGGACAAGGAAACCCGTTCTTAATAAAGCTAGCGGAGGACAATGACATGGAAACCAGATTTTAATAAAGCTAGCGGAGGACAATGACATGGAAACCAGATTTTAATAAAGCTAACGGAGGATGAGGACAAGGAAACCCGTTCTTAATAAAGCTAGCGGAGGACAATGACATGGAAACCAGATTTTAATAAAGCTAACGGAGGATGAGGACAAGGAAACCCGTTCTTAATAAAGCTAGCGGAGGACAATGACATGGAAACCAGTTTTTAATAAAGCTAACGGAGGATGTTGACATGGTCCCCCCGAGCTCAGATGACCTACTGCACATCCTCAGGGTATGGCTCCTAACCGACGGATATACCCTCTCCATCGTAGACAAAGTGGTCATGGATCGCTTCTTAAGTGCGCTACCCCACAACATGAAGAGGGCTGTGAGTCTATGCAAGCCCCAGACCTTGGAGGACCCCCTGGAAGCAATGGAGGCTCATCAGAACACTGAGGCCCTGCTGAAGGGTAGCCGGGTTGACTCGGGGAACCGTCTAAGGGGACGGCCCACAGCTGATGACCGCAGGGGGATAGAGACTAAAGGAGGTGTTTAATGTTTGATATTCCCTGGAGTGTGTAAACCTGTATTTTTTATTAGCATAGCATTTCTGTATGTTTTCTATAGTTATATTCTTGAAAATCTTTCAATTTACCAATTCGGCCACTCGGAGGCCACTTGGGTACATTTCGGCAAATCGTGAAGGACACCTCGGTGACTTCATACTAAATGTCATGTAGCTTGCTCATTCTTCAAGTTACCATTCTGAAACTTTGCACACACACTGGTGCCCTCTTGTGGACGCCATCGGAATTACAATCAGAGTCATGGGACCTTTCTGTAGCATTTCAAATATGGTGGTAGAAAAAAACAGTTGTTTTGCTTTGTATTTTCCTCTACCAGATCTATGGTGTTATATTCTCCTACATTGAACAGGCAGTGGCTCGGGTGGTTGTTGTCTTTGATTATCTTTTTGCCTTCCTGTGACATCAGGTGCTATAGGTGTCATGGAGGGCAAGTAGTTTTCCCCCGGTGATGCATTGTGCAGACCCCACCAACCTCTGGAGAGCCTTGCGGTTGAGTGCGGAGAAGTTGCCACACCAGGCTGTGATACAGCCCAACAAGATGCTCTCGATTGTGGATCTGTAAAAGTTAGTCAGGGTTTTGGGTGACAAGACACATTTCTTCAGCCTCCTGAGGTTGAAGAAGACACCATCTTGGTGTCTGCTTGATGGGGAATGTACACAGCTGTGACGATAATTGACGAGAATTCTCTTGGAAAGTAATACGGCCGGCATTTCATTGTGAGGAATTCTAGGTCGGATGAGCAGAAGGACTTGAGTTCCTGTATGTTGTTATGATTACACCATGACTCAGTAATCACGAAGCATACACCCCCGCCATTCCTCTTCCCAAAGAGTTGTGTTTATTCTTGTAGGCGCGATTCCGACAACATATCCCGAGAGAGCCATGTTTCTGTGAAATAGAGAATGTTTCAATCTCTGGTGTCTCTCTGGAAGGCCACCCTTGCTCGAATTTCGTCTACCTTATTGTCAAGAGACTGGACATTGGCGGGTAGTATACTGGGGAGCGGTGGGCGAAGTGAACATCTACAGAGCCTGACCAGGAGGCGGCTCCATCAGCCCCTTCTGCGGCGCTGTTGTCTTGGGTCGGCTTCTGGAATTAGATCCATTGTCCTGGGTGGTAGTCCAAACAGAGGACGTCACTCTTTTATCCAATAGTTCTTCCTGGTTGTATGTAATAAGACTTAAGATTTCCTGGGGTAAAAAAACTGCAGATTCCTAAGGACTCAAAGCGAGGCGACCATCTCTGTCTGCGCCATCTTGATACATCACATCCACTCTCCACCAACTTCACTGCTCACCTACAAATCTCTCCATGTCCTAGCTCTTTCTTACCTATCTGACATGCTGCACATCTCAATCCCCTGTCACTCACTCTACTCATCTGACTCCGGCTTCCATATCACCCCCAACACTAGACTCCTGGCCACTGGGGACCTTTTCTTCAGTGCCTTCAGCTCAGCTGCACTTCTCTGAAACTCCTGAAACTCCTGGAACATCATCACTCAGACAACACCTATATGTCTATTCATGATTTCAAGGTTTTAATATTAACCTACAAGATATTGCATGGACTTGCTCCCACTGCCGTACATGATGTAACCTACACGTACGCTACAGTCACAAGACGCAGGCCTCCTTATTGTCCCTAGAATTTCAAAGGAACAGCTGGAGGCAGGGCTTTCTCCTATATACCTCATTTATGGAATGGTCTGCCGATCCATTTGAGAGATGTAGTCTCGGTCTCAACCTATAAGTCTCTTCAATAGGTCCTATGATTGTGGCTCTATAGTGTGAATGTGAACGGCAAGGCACTTGCTGTCTCTGCCTGGCCGGCTTTCTACTCACCCCTGGGATTCTGTGCCTCTGACCCTATTCCGGAGGCTATGCTTGGGCTTGTCTCATGGTAGTAAGTTAGGGGTCTGTTGATTTCCCTTGAGTGGTTTGGGGGTGTGCTTTGGCAAAGTGGGTGATGTTTATCCTGCCTGATTGGCCCTGTCCGGGAGTCATTTTGAATGGGGCCACAGTTTCCCAATCCCCCTGTCTCAGTCCCCAGTAACTACGCTGAAATAGCCTATTTATCGGGGGCTAGAGTCAGTCTGTCCTATCTGGTGTACAGTTGAGGCCAAAAGTTTTGAGAATGACACAAATATTAATTTTCACAAAGTTTGCTACTTCAGTGTATTTAGATAATTTTGTCAGATGTTACTATGGAATACTGAGGTATAATTATAAGCATTTCATAAGTGTCAAAGGCTTTTATTGACAATTAGATGAAGTTGATGCAAAGAGTCAATATTTGCAGTGTTGACCCTTCTTTTTCAAGACCTCTGCAATCCGCCCTGGCATGCTGTCAATTAACTTCTGGGCCATATTCTGACTGATGGCAGCCCATTCTTGCATAATCAATGCTTGGAGTTTGTCAGAATTTGTGGGGTTTTGTTTGTCCACCTGCCACTTGAGGATTGACCAGAAGTTCTCAATGGGATTAAGGTCTGGGGAGTTTCCTGGCCATGGACCCAAAATATCAATGTTTTGTTCCCTTAGCCACTTAGTTACAGTGGGGAGAACAAGTATTTGATACACTGCCGATTTTGCAGGTTTTCCTACTTACAAAGCATGTAGAGGTCTGTAATTTTTATCATAGGTATACTTCAACTGCGAGAGACGGAATCTAAAACAAAAATCCTGAAAATCACATTGTATGATTTTTAAGTAATTAATTTGCATTTTATTACATGACATAAGTATTTTAGATTCCGTCTCTCACAGTTGAAGTGTAACCATAAAAAAAACTTATTTGAAGGACAATACAGTGCCACCGACGCGATCCGCTACTGAAGACTGTGGGCTCTCCTTCTCCGTGGCCGACATGAGTAAAACATTTAAACGTGTTAACCCTCGCAAGGCTGCTGACCCAGACGGCATCCCTAGCCGCGTCCTCATAGCATGGGCAGACCAGCTGGCTGGTGTGTTTACGGACATATTCAATCAATCCCTATCCCAGTCCACTGTCCCCACATGCTTGAAGATGGCCACCATTGTTCCTGTTCCCAAGAAAGCTAAGGTAACTGAATTAAATGACTATGGCCCCGTAGCACTCACTTCTGTCATCATGAAGTTCTTTGAGAGACTAGTCAAGCATCATATCACCTCTACCCTACCTGTCACCCTAGACCCACTTCAATTTGCTTAACGGCCCAATAGGTCCACAGATGATGGAATTGCCATCACACTGCACACTACCCTATCCAATCTGGACAAGAGGAATACCTATGTAAGAATGCTGTTCATTGACTACAACTCAGCATTCAACACCACAGTACCCTCCAACTCATCATTAAGCTTGAAACCTTGGGTCTCGACCCTACCCTATGTAACTGGGTCCTGGACTTCCTGATGGGCCGCCCCCAGGTGGTGAACGTATCGCTGATCCTCAACACTGGGGCCCCACAATGATGTGTTCTCATTCTCCTGTACTCCCTGTTCACCCACGACTGCGTGTTGCCATACACGCCTCCAACTCAATCATCAAGTTTGCAGACGACACAACAGTGGTAGGCTTGATTACCAACAACGACGAGACAGCCTACAGGGAGGAGGTGGGGGCCCTCGGAGTGTGGTGTCAGGAAAATAACCTCACACTCAACGTCAACAAAACAAAGGAGATGATTGTGGACTTCAGGAAACAGCAGAGGGAATACCCCCCTATCCACATCGATGGGACAGTAGTGGAGAGGGTAGTAAGTTTTAAGTTCCTCGGCGTACACATCACAGACAAACTGAATTGGTCCAACCGCACAGACAGCGTGGTGAAGAAGACACAGCAGCGCCTCTTCAAACTCAGGAGGCTTAAGAAATTCGGCTTGTCACCAAAAGCACTCACAAACTTCTACAGATTTACTTTCTGAAGACACTGTATATTTAAAAACAAATGGTTGTTTCTCTGTAATACTACTAGCTAGCAAACCATTTTATGAAGTTGTCTTTAGCTAGCTCGATCCCCATCTCCCGACCTCATAACTAGCTCCCGACCTCATAATAAGCCATTTCAGGCTATTAATCAAGTTCGAGTAGCTTGTCTAACTATCTTAGCTGACATTCCTGCAGGCAAGATTGGTAGACTTTAGAAAAGCAAGCAATTACTAAATTTACTGAAAAAGATACAGATTTCTTTCAAACGTTTATCCAGATTTGAGCAGTGAAGCATATTTTGTTTCCTTAACCTCTTAAGTCGACCTTCTACTTTTTTGAACATTCTGTTAAAAATCGCGCAACATTTCAGCGCCCTGCTACTCATGCCAGGAATATAGTATATGCATTTGCTTAGTCTGTGTGGATAGAAAACACTCAGACGTTTAAAAAACTGGTTAAATCACTGCTGTGGCTTTACCAGAACGGCATTTACATCGAAAAGCACAGGAAAAACTGATCACTGAAAATGGGAAAATATATCCATGCGCTACTTGAACCCATTGATAAAGGTGAACCACAATTAATTGACTGAGGTTGCAGTACCTACAGCTTCCACACGGTGTCTAGAGTCTTGTCATTTCCCTTCAAGTTTTTTCTTGGTCAAACACATGCAGGGCACCGTATTTCCTTAGGTCTAGGACCGGATATTTTCGTTGAGTTTCTAGCCGGACATTTTTCCAGACGGACAGCTAATGATCTTTACATCGCCTCCTGATGAATTTTATCGCTTATTAACGTTTACTAATACCTAAAGTTCCATTACAAACGTATTTCGAAGTGTTTTGTGAAAGTTTATCGTCGACTTTTTGAATTTAAAAAAAATGACGTTACGTTTTGAAACAATGTTTTTTCGTTTATCACACAGTCTACATATAACGATATCTAGGCTTTATATGGACCGATTTAATCGAAATAAAGACCCAAATAGTGTTTATGGGACATCTAGGAGTGCCAACAAAGAAGATGGTGAAAGGTAATGAATGTTTTCTATTTTATTGTGCGGTTTGTGTAACGCCGAAATGCTAATTATTTTGTTTACGTCCCCTGTGGGTCTTTTGGGGTGTTGCATGCTATCAGATAATAGCTTCTCATGCTTTCGCCGAAAAGCATTTTAAAAATCTGACTTGTTGCCTGGATTCACAACGAGTGTAGCTTTAATTCGATACCCTGCATGTGTATTTTAATGAACTTTTGAGTTTTAACTAATACTATTAGCATTTAGCGTAGCGCATTTGCATTTCCAGAGCTCTAGTTGGGACGCAAGCGTCCCGAGTAGAAGCAACAGGTTAATAAAGAAATAACCACCAGTCAGCAGGATACAGACAGCACAAGAGGTATGCTTAGATATGCAGGAAAATAGACATATTTTTGAAATAGAGTTAAGCATAATAACTATGGTTCTAGAACGCAGGAAATAGCTGTTTCAGGTGTTTGAAAAATGCAACATTCTCCAATTTATGGACTGGGGGCACCCCCCAGAGAGCTGATTATTACAACAACACATTTTCACAAACACTGGATAGCTTTAGTTTTACAGATGATGTATTCTGGTTGATAAAAATATGTATACTGTAGTGTAGTCAAAACATATAAAGATGTCTGTTGAAAACTTCCCATAAGAAACAGTGAGTCATGTTCTGTATTTATCATATTGGGTACTGAACATTGAAAAGACCTCAAAGTCTTTCAGTGTTGACTTTCTTCATTGAAATATTTCAAAGAAAATTATAAAAAGTATATAATTGGATATGTTGGACTGTTGGAAATGTTACTTAAGTATAGCTTTGGATTTTTTCTCAAATTCAGTGAAACAGAAAGCCAGCCATAAACTAAAAAAAAGAGGTCCTTTCACTCCTGTTGTGAAGACCTGGGGAGGTAATGGAGGCTTTGCTGACTTGCCAGGAGCATCAGTGATGACACACACACACACAAACAGAGAGTGATGAGCAGTCAGAGGTCCTCATCAGCAGGTTAAATAATGAATGAGTTACATTAACTTCACTCCACTGTCATCACATCTCAAAAGGAGCCATTTCCCTCCTCTCTGATTCACGGAACTGGTTTGAGAGTAGTAAAGAATAGGGTAGGAAGGACAAACTCAACATAGACACTTGGGACCAGTTTCCTGCTTAATGGAGAATCCTTTTTGAAAGTGCTATTTAGACCAGGAATACTGTATCATACTTAATTTGAGAATCCCTGTTGAAAGTGCTCTTTAGACCAGAAATAGGCTTAGCCTGGTGTCTGGGAAACGAGTCATATCCTACTTGTGAAGAAAGGAAGGATACATTTTTAAACGTTTTCAAAAGTCAAAACATTTAGGTCCACCTTGTCAATGATCCTTCCGGTCGTTCTCACTCTTAATCTGGTCTTTGTCTTTGTGAATCTCAGCTCATCTAATGGAGGTTCTCTTTCAATATCAGAAGCATTATGTACATGGAATCACTCAAAATTAACTCAGAGTATTAATGCATATTATTTCATAAATAACTGCCTGGGAAGTAAATATTTAACTACTTTTATTGACTAACTAATAATAATTTATTCAACTTCTATAGTGCTTTTCGTAACAGAAATAATCTGAAACCACTTGAAAAAGAAAAACAAACAAGAATAAAAAAAAAACAGCTGTACTGTATGACAGAGTCTCCGCTACGGTCTGATTTGAGTGTTTCAGACCTGAGATGCAGCGACAGTCTTGATAGTTATATTTGAACTGTGTTTATCCCTTCGCTGTTCGGACGTACTCTCTGCAGCATTGTCTGACAGGGTACAACAATCTAAATCATGCTACAGTAAACAACAGCTTAATATTGTGCTGTAGATAGGACTCAGCGACAAAGGGTGTGAGGGGGAGCTGAGGAGAGAGACAGACAAGAAGAGAGAGAGAGTGTGTGTGTGTGTGTGTGTGTGTGTGTGTGTGTGTGTGTGTGTGTGTGTGTGTGTGTGTGTGTGTGTGTGTGTGTGTGTGTGTGTGTGGTTATTCCAGCACTAAACCCTGGGAGAGATGGGATATTTCATTGAGGATATATTCAACTTGAAACCTTGTCATTGCTCTTTGCTTAGTGTCAGTCTCTGCTAGGAGGCAGTTTAGAGTTTAGCATTAGTGTCTGCTAGGGGAGTTTAGAGTTTAGCATCAGTCTCTGCTAGGAGGGAGTTTAGAGTTTAGCATTAGTGTCTGCTAGGGGAGTTTAGAGTTTAGCATTAGTGTCTGCTAGGGGAGTTTAGAGTTTAGCATTAGTGTCTGCTAGGGGAGTTTAGAGTTTAGCATTAGTGTCTGCTAGGGAAGTTTAGAGTTTAGCTTGTGAAATGCCAAACTAAAGGAAACACTTGAGTAAATGAGGCATACAAGCACACTCTAAGGCCAAAAGTATGTGGACAGCTACTCATCGAACATCTCATTCCAAAATCATGGGGATTAATATTGAGGGTATTCCACCCTTTGCTGCTACAACAGCCTCCACTCTTCTGGGAAATCTTACCACTAGATGTCGGAACATTGCTGCGGGAACATGCTTCCACTCACAAGAGCATTAGTGAGGTCAGGCACTCATATTGGGCAATTAGGCCTAGCTAGCAATCAGCGATCCAATTCATCCCAAAGGTGTTTGGTGGGGTTGAGGTCAGGGCACTGTGCGGGGGCAGTCAAGTTCTTCCACACCAATCTCAACAATCTATTTCAGTATGGACCTTGCTTTGTGCACGGGGGCATTGTCATGCTGAAACAGGAAAGGGCCTTCCCCAAACTGTTGCCACAAAGTTGGAAGCACAAAATCGTCTAGAATGGAACTAAGGGACCCAGCCCAAACCATGAAATACAGCCCCAGACCATTATTCCTCCTCCAAACTTAGTTGGTACTATTCGGCGGTCCCGTTCTTGGAGTTTGTGTGGCCAACCACTTCGCGGCTGATCCATTGTTACTCCTAAACGTTCTCTCTTCAAAATAACAGTTGACCGGGGCAGCTCTAGCAGGGCAGAAATTTGACAAACTGACCTGTTGTAAAGCTGGCATCCTATGACGGTGCCACATTAAAAGTCACTGAGCATTTCAGTGCGGGCCATTGTTTGTCTATGAGGATTGAATGGTTATGTGGTTGATTTTATACAGCTGTCAGCAATGGGTGTGGCTGAAATAGTTGAATCCACTCATCTGAAGGAGTTGTCCACTTACCCTTTTGGCCATGTAGTGTATATTGAAAGCAGGTGCTTCCATACAGGTATGGTTCCTGAGTTAATTAAGCATCAAACATTCCATTATACTTACGGCCACGTATAAAATGCCCAGTTGCCCATGGCTAGAAGAAAACATTACAGTGACTTTGAAAGAGGGGTTGCAAAGTAGCATGGAAGGTTTAAAGTGTGTGTGTTTCTACATCAGTCACCAGATCTCAACCCAACTGAACACTTATGGGAGATTCTGGAGTGGCTCCTGAGACAGTGTTTCTCATTGGAGAATGGTGTCGCATCCCTCCAAAAGAGTTCCAGAGACTTGTAGAATCTATGCCAAGGTGCATTAAACCTCTTCTGGCTCGTAATGGCCCAGCACTCTATTAAGACACTTTATGTTGGTGTTTTGTTTATTTTGGCAGCTACCTGTATGTATTGTATATTATACATCTCAGGCCAGTAGTAAAAGCTTTGTCCTGGGTAATGCAATTCAGTGTTCCCGTTTCCAAGCCAGAGAACACGGTATTTATCTGCTGTTTCATCTGGTTAAATATGGCCACTGGACACATTCCAGTGAATATCTAACATTCACAAAGAATCATCTGGCAGAGAATAGGAAAATAATGTCCCCAAAATAGACTAAAAGAATGGAAAATGTAAATAGACAAATACAAACTTCCTTCAGATCTATTTTCAGTGGTTTTCAAGGTAATTTTGACACGTTCACGTTCCACATTTGAATGGCTCTGTACAGTATATATGACAACACTGATTTCCTGGCCACACTGCAAAGAGTGACAAAGGTTACATTTACATAGTGACACATAAGAGGAGAAAGAAAGTCAGAGACAGAAAAGACACCAGAGATAGACACAGCTAAAAATCAAAGTTGACAAAGTGCATGACTTATACTGTGGCAGACCAGGGGGTTTGATCAAGACGTTTACATTGATCAGACACCGACAACTTGGGTACGGCACCCACCACCATCGGGCAGCTCCCTTGTGGTGTAACGATGTTGGCCTGCCCTGTCGGATACCGCTTTGTGTCGCCGTGGACACAGGAGATGGACATCTCTGGGCCAGCAGGTGTGTGTTTACAAGCGTATCCATACTCCCAACTGAGCTTTTTTTTTTGGGGGGGGGGGCAGGAGATGATAAATGTGGGTAAATTAACGTGAGATCGACAGTTATTTGCTTGACATTCATCGACTTCCAAAATGTTGTGACCGCCACAGTCCTACCTCTCCATAGCCTTGGTTGGTTACTTCTCCATAGCCTTGGTTGGTTACTTCTCCATAGCCTTGGTTTCGGCCACCAACAGAGGGTAGATGCAGCCGTGCAGAGGCCCAGACCCTGCAAGCAGTTTAATGGCACAGTCCCAGATGTAACGAGGAGGTAGACAAGTGGAGCGAGTCTTGTGGTTGCGCTGAAGGGCAACCACAGGACTCTCAACAGACGTAGAACCACAAGGAAAGGGTAAGCAGGTTTTCTGGCATTCGGGTGCCCAGTCAGTGATTTTCATCCTCGGCCATGAGATGGTGGGGTTATGACATTAAAGCCATGGGAGACTGAGGATGATCTTATGTACAGGTACAATGATAATGAGGAAGGGAAGGCTTTCTTGATGTATGGATCCCACAGTGAGTGTGAGTGGTGCTGTGATGCGTGTGATTGTCCCGGATCTTAGTGGTTTACTATCCAGTGCTTGAACCGGACATGGAGTGAAGACCGGGTATGAGGGGATGTTAACCTCTGTGGGATATGTGGGATGGTAGCGTCCCACCTGGCCAACATCCAGTGAAAATGCAGAGCGCCAAATTCAAATAAATTGCTATAAAAACGTAGCTTTGATGAAATCACACATTCAATATATCAAATTAAAGCTACACTTGTTGTGAATCCAGCCAACATGTCAGATTTCAAAAATGCTTTACGGCGAAAGCAAGCAATTCTATTATCTGAGGATAGCACCCCAGTAAACAAAGAGAGAAAAGCATATTTCAACCCTGCAGGCGCGACACAAAACGCAGAAATAAAAATATAATTCATGCCTTACCTTTGACGAGCTTCTTTTGTTGGCACTCCAATATGTCCCATAAACATCACAAATAGTCCTTTTGTTTAATTAATTCTGTCGATATATATCCAAAATGTCCATTTAGTTGACACGTTTGATCCAGGAAAAAACGGTTCCAACTTGCACAACGTGACTACAAAATATCTCAAAAGTTACCTGTAAGCATTGTCCAAACTACTTTTGTAATACAACTCTAGGTACCTTTTAACGTAAATAATCGATAAAATTGAAGCCGGGATAAACAGCGTTTAATACAGGATGATAACAAAGTGTTGCGAGCGTTTCTGGTCACGCGCCTCTATCTAACAGTACACTTCGAGTTACCCTCGTTCTGGATGGCCGTACTTCTTCATCACACAAAGGAAAAACCTCAACCAATTTCTAAAGACTGACATCCAGTGGAAGCGATGGGAACTGCAAGCCCCTGGAATTCTAGATTCCCAAATGAAAACCCATTGAAAAGACTGACCTAAAAAAAAACATTTCCTGGATGGTTTGTCCTCTGGGTTTTGCCTGCCAAATAAGTTCTGTTATACTCACAGACATGATTCAAACAGTTCTAGAAGCTTCAGAGTGTTTTCTATCCAAATCTAATAATGATATGCATATCCTGGCTTCTGAGCCAGAGTAGCAGGCCATTTACTTTGGACACGATTTAAAAAAACTTTGGACGTGAAAATACTGCCCCCTATCCCAAATTAGTTTTAAAGGAGAAGATGAAGGCCTGGTCAATCAATTTCCCCACGGCACCAGAGTCCACTAGAGCTGTGGAAACAAAACATGACTGACAGCCAGCCAGTGAAATTGTTACTAGGAAAGATTTGGCGGAAAGGGATTTTTCCAACTTAATTGAGGAAAATAAGAACAATCCGAAATGTATTTTTGATACTGTCGCAAAGCTAACTAAAAAGCAGCATTCCCCAAGAGAGGATGGCTTTCACTTCAGCAGCAATAAATTCATGAACTTCTTTGAGAAAAAGATCATGATCATTAGAAAACAAAATACGGACAAAATACTGCACAATTCTGCCAAGACCTCTGTTTTAGTACTATATCTCTTGACACAATGATGAAAATAATCATGGCCTCTAAACCTTCAAGCTGCATACTGGACCCTATGCCCCGCCCCCCTTTCGGAAAACCTGACCACGACTCCATTTTGTTGATTCCTGCCTACAGACAGAAACTAAAACAAGAGGCTCCCACGCTGAGGTCTGTCCAACGCTGGTCCGACCAAGCTGACTCCACACTCCAAGACTGCTTCCATCACGTGGACTGGGATATGTTTCGTATTGCGTCAGATAACAATATTGACGAATACGCTGATTCGGTGTGCGAGTTCATTAGAACGTGCGTTGAAGATGTCGTTCCCATAGCAACGATTAAAACATTCCCTAACCAGAAACCGTGGATTGATGGCAGCATTCGCGTGAAACTGAAAGCGCGAACCACTGCTTTTAATCAGGGCAAGGTGACTGGTAACATGACCGAATACAAACAGTGCAGCTATTCCCTCCGCAAGGCTATCAAATAAGCTAAGCGTCAGTACAGAGACAAAGTAGAATCTCAATTCAACGGCTCAGACACAAGAGGCATGTGGCAGGGTCTACAGTCAATCACGGACTACAAGAAGAAATCCAGCCCAGTCACGGACCAGGATGTCTTGCTCCCAGGCAGACTAAATAACTTTTTTGCCCGCTTTGAGGACAATACAGTGCCACTGACACGGCCTGCAATGAAAACATGCGGTCTCTCCTTCACTGCAGCCGAGGTGAGTAAGACATTTAAACGTGTTAACCCTCGCAAGGCTGCAGGCCCAGACGGCATCCCCAGCCGTGCCCTCAGAGCATGCGCAGACCAGCTGGCCGGTGTGTTTACGGACATATTCAATCAATACCTATACCAGTCTGCTGTTCCCACATGCTTCAAGAGGGCCACCATTGTTCCTGTTCCCAAGAAAGCTAAGGTAACTGAGCTAAACGACTACCGCCCCGTAGCACTCACCTCCGTCATCATGAAGTGCTTTGAGAGACTAGTCAAGGACCATATCACCTCCACCCTACCTGACACCCTAGACCCACTCCAATTTGCTTACCGCCCAAATAGGTCCACAGACGATGCAATCTCAACCACACTGCACACTGCCCTAACCCATCTGGACAAGAGGAATACCTATGTGAGAATGCTGTTCATCGACTACAGCTCGGCATTCAACACCATAGTACCCTCCAAGCTCGTCATCAAGCTCGAGACCCTGGGTCTCGACCTCGCCCTGTGCAACTGGGTACTGGACTTCCTGACGGGCCGCCCCCAGGTGGTGAGGGTAGGCAACAACATCTCCTCCCCGCTGATCCTCAACACTGGGGCCCCACAAGGGTGCGTTCTGAGCCCTCTCCTGTACTCCCTGTTCACCCACGACTGCGTGGCCACGCACGCCTCCAACTCAATCATCAAGTTTGCGGACGACACAACAGTGGTAGGCTTGATTACCAACAACGATGAGACGGCCTACGGGGAGGAGGTGAGGGCCCTTGGAGTGTGGTGTCAGGAAAATAACCTCACACTCAATGTCAACAAAACTAAGGAGATGATTGTGGACTTCAGGAAACAGCAGAGGGAACACCCCCCTATCCACATCGATGGAACAGTAGTGGAGAGGGTAGCAAGTTTTAAGTTCCTCGGCATACACATCACAGACAAACTGAATTGGTCCACTCACACAGACAGCATCGTGAAGAAGGCGCAGCAGCGCCTCTTCAACCTCAGGAGGCTGAAGAAATTTGGCTTGTCACCAAAAGCACTCACAAACTTCTACAGATGCACAATCGAGAGCATCCTGGCGGGCTGTATCACCGCCTGGTACGGCAACTGCTCCGCCCACAACCGTAAGGCTCTCCAGAGGGTAGTGAGGTCTGCACAACGCATCACCGGGGGCAAACTACCTGCTCTCCAGGACACCTACACCACCCGATGTTACAGGAAGGCCATAAAGATCATCAAGGACATCAACCACCCGGGCCACTGCCTGTTCACCCCGCTATCATCCAGAAGGCGAGGTCAGTACAGGTGCATCAAAGCTGGGACCAAGAGACTGAAAAACAGCTTCTATCTCAAGGCCATCAGACTGTTAAACAGCCACCACTAACATTGAGTGGCTGCTGCCAACACACTGACACTGACTCAACTCCAGCCACTTTAATAATGGGAATTGATGGGAAATGATGTAAATATATCACTAGCCACTTTAAACAATGCTACCTTATATAATGTTACTTACCCTACATTATTCATCTCATATGCATACGTATATACTGTACTCTATATCATCGACTGCATCCTTATGTAATACATGTATCACTAGCCACTTTAACTGTGCCACTTTGTTTACATACTCATCTCATATGTATATACTGTACTCGATACCATCTACTGTATCTTGCCTATGCTGCTCTGTACCATCACTCATTCATATATCCTTATGTACATATTCTTTATCCCCTTACACTGTGTATAAGACAGTAGTTTTGGAATTGTTAGTTAGATTACTTGTTGGTTATTACTGCATTGTCGGAACTAGAAGCACAAGCATTTCGCTACACTTGCATTAACATCTGCTAACCATGTGTATGTGACAAATACAATTTGATTTGATTTATTCCAACTAAACTACTGAAAGAGCTGCTTCCTGTGCTTGGCCCTCCTATGTTGAACATAATAAACGGCTC